>NC_036848.1:40050375-40061699 GCF_002910315.2 Salvelinus sp. IW2-2015
AGGTGTGTGTGCCAGGTGCATACAGCTACGTCCGTCACACGCACAGCCGTTTCCACGGCTCCCACTACCGGGGGGGGGGTATCGCCCAAAAACTGTTGTGTTTATTTACAAAGAAAAAAAAGTATTTTGCTGGCCAGAGGAAGTTGCCTGTCCACAAACAGTGCTGTCAGGGAAAGACAGGAAATTGGCGCCAAATGTCTCCTGGCTGGGTGTCTTTGAGTAAACATCTCCCTTCCCAACCTGTTTGCATAACTCACTTTATTGTGTGAAAATACATATCTTATTTCACCATTCTTCAGTCACCACGAAGGGAGAAAGGCTAAATAATTAATTAAATTCTCTACTTGTATCCTTCAACACCGTACATTATCACTGTAGTGATCAGGAAAACACAGGGCCTTGAATGACTCAGCGACTGACAGTTTGATCATCCATCACCTTTGTTAACTACCTGTGGTGTGCCACAAGGCTCCATGCTGGGCCCAATGAAAATGCCCATCCCTGACCCCCTACTCCAGCAATCCACAGGTCTCCTTCCCTAACTAGCAGCTGTCAGAGGAAACATATCCCCTGTTACCATCCCATTCCGTGCTGCTATTACTGACAGATCTCGCTGTGATCCCAAGGCGGCAGGTGGTTAAGAGCATTGGGCCGGTAACCGAAAGGTTGCTCTTTTAAATCCCTTGATGTGCCCTTGAGCAAGGCACTTAACCCTAATTGCTCCTCTAAATCGCTCTGGATAAGAGTGTCTGCTAAATGACTAAAATGTAATCCCATCCCAGGAGAGACTGAGGGAGAGACCCATCAAGGACTTTTCTCTCACAGAGAATGAAGAGCCGTGAAACGTTCAGAGAAGGAAGGATGATTCGATTAAAGCAACATGCTGGACTAAACACACTCCTAATGAGCACTACAAAGGACTTCAGGGGTTGGTTAGGGGACGACAGAAGAGCACATGAACGGGGGAAGGTAAGAGTGAGGTTAGTCTCGGACTCCCAGTAGTATAGAATAATATGCTGTATGCCATTTAGCAGATGCATTTATCCAATCATGGGTGCATACATTTTACATATGGGTGGCCCCGGGAATTGAACCCACAATCCTMGTGATGCAAGCACCACGCTATACCAACTGAGCCATACAGTCCCCCTCCACCCATGCGGAAGCCTCCTAATTGTAGTTGAAGGCAGATAAAGTGGGACTCTGTGGAATTGAGCAGCAGCAGCACATAATTTGGACAGGAGAGAGAGTGGGGAAATCAGGCTCTGTGAGGAGGCGTAGTGTGTGTACATGCAGCGTAGTGTGCGTGTGCGTGTGCGTGTGCGTGTGCGTGTGCGTGTCTGTGTTTTGCTGATGGGGACATCCAATGGGAAGAGCTTCTAATGGGTTTATGAGGGGTTTGGGGACAGCGGAGAGGAAAGGAGAGGAGGAGAGAGGAGACTATGTAGGGGGGACCCCTACAGAGAAGAGTTAGAACTAACTGTCTCTGGTACATCTGTGTCAGAATGTACTGGCTGGCTCAGTTGATTCATAGTGAAGTCAATACAGTACTTTGTAATACTGCCTGTGCCCTTGTTTTGTTATAGCTCTTGTGAATTGCTTATTATGTATTCAGTTTTATATAGTTTTAATCTTTTAGACTAATTGTGATGCATATTTTTATACTTTTCTCAAGGTTTTCACAAGGTTGTACGCACAGGAAGTTAAGCACAGTATGCAGTCTGATGAATATGGATACATAGGTTATATACAGTATTTGGCTAGACTGAAGGACTAGCAGCTGGAGAACCCTTCAATCTKCTAAATGCTTGAGCCAACGATGTGGTATACAGTACAGGACTATAGTTCTCAGCAGAGTCCCATGGGAAAGTGTTTATCCCGACCTGTCAAAATCCTTTCTTTCTCAGATATTCTCTGAGCTCAGCTCAGCCTATTAAAGTGTGCCTTTCGCTGTCTAAATAAAATGATACCATCATAGAAGCTAGTGGCCTTAGCGTTGCAATATTTGGTATTTAGGGGTATTTATTAGGATCCGCATTAGCCACTGCAAAAGCAGCAGCTACTCTTCCTGTGGTCCACATACATCATAACTTTAATATCAGAAATCAATGGGTGAATGAAAATCAGCATCACAGCTAGACATGTGGTTCTAGGTTACAGTTGCTGTCAATGCCTTAGTGGGGTTGTGTCTACAGAAATCACAGCTAGCCATGGTTCATGAATCTCAGTTGACGTGTTGGGCAATTTCATGGTAATAATGCTGAGACACCGATATTTCACTTAAAAATATTTTTTTTTAGAACAGTGCAGATGCAAAGTTTGGTAACAGAATGACGGCACTAAAACAGCACAAACTGTCATCCTGTTACCCATCTTTGCATCTGCACTCTTCTTCTAGTAAGCCTAAATATGTTTTTGTAAAATTTGCAGTGGAAATTGAAAAAAGTAGTCTGTGCATAGAGTTGTATGGTTTGTTTAACTTTGTAATCATTTCACATTTTAGGGTACTAGGGGGGTAACTGCCCTCCCTCCTGTAATTCAAATTAAGACCACAAGATGTCACCAAACTATTTCCCCAACACTTTCCCCGGCTGCCACTGCTCTTGCTCAACCAAAAATGTAATTTGTGTCATCACAACTTTTGGATATATTTCAACAAAACAATTTTGTGATTTTTTTTATATTTAAAAAAAAAATATATATATATACAGTTGAAGTCGGAAGTTTACATACACTTAGGTTGGAGTCCTTAAAACTCGTTTTTCAACCATAGTTTTGGCAAGTCGGTTAGGACATTACTTTGTGCATGACACAAGTATTTTTTCCAACAATTGTTTACAGATAGAGATTATTTCACTTATCATTCACTGTATCACAATTCCAGTTGGTCAGAAGTTCACACACACTAAGTTGACTGTGCCTTTAAACGGCTTGGAAAATTCCAGAAAATGATGTCATGGCTTTAGAAGCTTCTGATAGGCTAATTGACATTAATTTGAGTCAATTGGAGGTGTACCTGTGGATGTATTTCAAGGTCTACCTTCAAACTCAGTGCTCTTTGCTTTACATCATGGGAAAATCAAAAGAAATCAACCAAGACCTCAGAAAAAATTGAAGACTCAAGTCTGGTACATCTTGGAAGCAATTTCAAACTCCTGAAGGTGCACGTTCATCTGTACAAAGAATAGTAAGTATAAACACCATGGGACCACGCAGCCGTCATTACCGCTCAGGAAGGAAACGCATTCTGTCTCCTATAGATGAACGTACTGAGGTGCGAAAAGTGCAAATCAATCACAGAACCTTGTGAAGATGCTGGAGGAAGATGCTGGAGGAAACGGGTACAAATATCTATATCCACAGTAAACGAGTTCTATATCGACATAACCTGAAAAGGCCGCTCAGCAAGGATGAAGCCACTGCTCCAAAATCGCCAGAAAAAAGCCAGACTACAGTTTGCAACTGCACACGGGACAAAGATTGTAATTTTGGGAGAAATGTTCCTCTGGTCTGATGAAACAAAAATAGAACTGTTTGGCCATAACGACCACGTTATGTTTGGAGGAAAAAGGGGGAGGCTTGCAAGCCAAAGAACACCATCCCAACTGTGAAGCATGGGGGTGGCAGCATCATGCTGTGGGGGTGCTTTGCAGCAGGGGGACTGGTGCACTTCACAAAATAGATGACATCATGACGGTGGAAAATGATGTGGATATATTGAAGCAACATCTCAAGACATCAGTCAGAAGTTAAAGCTTGGTCGCAAATGGATCTTCCAAATGGACACTGACCCCAAGCAAACTTCCAAAGTGTGTGCAAAATGGCTTAAGGACAACAAAGTCAAGTTATTGAAGTGGCCATCACAAAGCCCGACTCTATCCTATAGAAAATATGTGGGCAGAACTGAAAAGCGTGTGCGAGCAAGGAGGCTACAAACTGACTCAGTTACACAAGCTCTGTCAGGAGGAATGGGCCAAAATTCACCCAACTTATTGTGGAAGCTTGTGGAAGGCTACCAAAACCTTTGATCTAAGTTAAACAATTTAAAGGCAATGCTACAAAATACTAATTGAGTGTATGTGAACTTCTGACCCACTGGGAATGTGATGAAAGAAATAAAAGCTAAATAATAATTCTCTCTATTATTCTGACATTTCACATTCTTAAAATTAAGGTACAGTTGAAGTCGGAAGTTTAACACCTTAGCCAAATACATTTAAGCTCATTCTTTCACAATTCCTGACATTTAATCCTAGTAAAAATTCCCTGTTTTAGGTCAGTTAGGATCACCACTTTATTTTATTGGCGCTTTGCGTGTTTGATGGTTCATCGGAGGGAAATAAAAGCTGAAATAAATTATTCTCTCTACTATTATTCTGACATTTCACATTCTTAAAATAAAGTGGTGATCCTAACTGACCTAAGACAGGGAATGTTTACTCGGATTAAATGTCAGGAATTGTGAAAAACTGAGTTTAAATGTATT
The DNA here is from genome assembly GCF_002910315.2 of Salvelinus sp. IW2-2015. Lineage (NCBI taxonomy): Eukaryota > Metazoa > Chordata > Actinopteri > Salmoniformes > Salmonidae > Salvelinus > Salvelinus sp. IW2-2015. The sequence continues at coordinate 40,054,862 of NC_036848.1, forward strand.
TGGCTAAGGTGTATGTAAACTTCTGACTTCAACTGTATATACAAGTAGGAAAGCCTTAAGATAAATAATCCACTTGTTTAGAGAGAAAAATGTAGATCATTTTTGAGTACCCCCTCTACTAGGGGGTAACTGYCCCCTGGGGTTATGGTTATGAATGTGTTTACCTGTCATTTAGACATTTAGTTATGGGCTAGTTTATGCTAACCTGCATACCAGTAAATGCTAGTTAGCATAAGCTGCTAGCAGTGATAGCTAGCAACCTTACTACAAGATCGTCTGAGGTAAGATACATAAAAAWATATAACACAACTTAATAGCAGTTGTAAATGTTTGCACTAGTGACTGATAGCTTTACAGTTAATCTTACTTTATAGCCTTTTAGCTATTTTACACAGCATTTTACGTCATATAGCTAGATAGCAAGCTACGTTTTTAAGAGAGGGCTTTTAAATTGGCACCTCTTCCCTCTGCAGGTTAATAATAATACTTTGAGTCAGGTGGTTTGAAAGAAACTGACTTGTCTTAAGGTACACCGTCCTATGTGGGGTAGTTAGGGGGGTTAGGGGCCATCTGTTAGATTAGGGGTCAGTTCCTTACAGTTCCTAAAATAATTTCATTTTTTTATTTGCAGATGAGAACATACAAGAAGAAAACAGACCGTGGAAGCTATGGCTCTTAGGTGATACAGCATGCCCTGAAGGCAGTAGAAAATTGGCAGACCTTAAAGGGGCTGCCGGGGTGTTCAACATTCCACCAAGAACCCTACAGCACCACAGAGGAAAGGAGGTGAAAAACCCAGGCTTCAGCCAAATGGGTGGGGTGCCAGCCTTCTCTTCCACGTATGAAAGTGACCTTGTCAACCACATTCAACAATTGGAAAGAGCCCTATTTGGCCTAACATCATGGGACGTGAGAAGACTCGCCTTCGATCTGACAGAGAGGATGGGAATCAAGCACAGGTTCAGCAAAGGAACGGGGTATGCAGGGCTCGATTGGTGCAGTGGCTTCATGAAGCGCAACTCAACTATCAGTTTGAGTACTGTAAGCAACCGGTCTTGTGAGGGCCGTGGGCATTAATGAGCTTAAGGTTGACCAGTTTTTTTTAAGGCCTATGAGGACATTTTAAACAGCGTCAGGGACGTTGGGCCAATGAGGATTTGGAACATGGATGAGATGGGAATACAAAGTGTCCAGAAACCGTTGCCTGTGGTGGCCACCCGGGAGCAAAACAGGTTGCACGGATGACCAGCACAGAGAGGGGCTTCACAGTCACAGTAATTTGTACTATCAGTGCAGCGGGGCAGTACGTACCGCCCCTCTTCATCTTTCCCCGGAAGAGGATGAAAGAACAGCTCCTGATTGGAGCACCTCCAGGGTCCGTTGGAAGGGTGAGTGACTCAGGCTGGGTCGACAGGACCATCTTTGTCGCCTGGCTCCACCACTTCACCCATAGTGTTGGTTGCATCCCTGAGGAACCCCACATCCTGATCCCCGATGGGCACCCCTTCCATTAGACCCTGGAGGTTGTTCTGACGGCAAGAAGCCAGGGAGTGATTCTCATCACTCTGCCACCCCACTGCAGCCACAAGATGCAGCCGTTAGACGTACCTCTTCAAGGGTCTGAAGGCCTTTTTACACAGTGCAGCAGATCAGTGTATGACGACCCATCCTGCGAAAACGATAGGTATATTCCAAATGGCTGGCCTCTTCGCAAATGCCTAAACAAGTTGGCCAGTGTGAAAGAGGAGTGGAGGGCTTCCGGGCCAGTGGGCTGTGTGCCTTTGGAGAAGGACATCTTCACAGAACGGACTTCGTGTCCGCTGAGGTTATATGAGGGCCCATTGGCCGTAAGAAAAAGTCATCAAAAAATGAAGGAAACGGTTGCAGAAGCAGCATGTACTTGGTAGAAAGTGTTTTTTGTTGTTATTTTTTCAATGCAAGAATTCATTCAACCACAGTGCTCTACTGCCACCGCTGGCATCTATCGATACGGCCACCGGGATTTATCGTACCGGCACAGCCCTAGCCGCCAAGCCATCTACCGATACGGCCACCAAGCTCTAACCGTCCTCCAACCTCTACCGAATACGGGCCACCAGCTCTAAACGTCGCCACCCGTCTAACTCGATACGGCACCAGCTCTCCGCGCCTACCTCTACCTGATACGGCACCAGCTCTACCGTCTCCACCTCTACGATACGGCCCCAGCTCTCGCCTCCACCTCTAACCGATAACGGGCCACCAAGCTCTACCGCAGGCACCATCAGACCGATACGGCCACCAGCTCAAACCGTCTCCACCTAACCGATACGGCGCACCAGCTCTACGGCCGCGCAACCTCTACCGATACGGCCACCAGCTCTACGTCTCCACCTCTACCGGATACGCCACCAGCTCTAACCGCCGCAACGCTCTACGATACGGCACCACTCTACCGCGCCACCTTCTACCGATACGGCCCCAGCCTCTACGCCGCACCTCTACGTACGGCCACCAGCTTAACCAGTCTCCATCTCTAACCGAGTACGGCACCAGCTCCTACCGCCGCCCTCTATCGATAACGGCCACCAGCTCTACCGCCGCCTCTACTACCGATAACGGCACCAGCTCTACCGTTCTCCACCTCTACCGATACGGCCACCAGCTCTAACCGCCCCACTCTACCGATACGGCCCACCAGCTCTATCTGCGCCACCTCTCGATAGCGGCCACAGCTCTCCGCGCTCACCCTACCGATAAGGCCACCAGCTCTATCGCCGCCACGTCTACGCGATACGGGGCCACAGCTCTAAACCGCCGCACCGTCTACCGATACGGCCACCAAGCTCTACCGCCGGCCACCTCTACCCGATACGGCCACCAGCCTCTATTGCCGCCCCTCTAGCCGATACGGACACCAGCTCTACCAGCCGGCCACCTCTACGATAACGGCCACCAGCTCGTATCGCCGCCACCTCTACGATAACGTGCCACCAGCTCTAAACCCCGCCACCTCTACGATACGGCCACCAGCCCTTAACCGGCGCACCTCTACCGATACGGCCACAGCGTCTACCGTCTCCACCTCTACGATACGAGCCCCAGCTCTAGCCGTCTCACTTACCGATACGGCATCAGCTCTACCTCCACCACCTCTACGATAGCGGCCACCACTCTATCCGTCTCACCTTACCGATACGGGCCACCAGTGTCTAACCGTGTCTCCACCTCTACCGATACGGCACCAAAGCTCTACCGTCTTCCACTCTATCGATACGGCCACCAGTTTTATACCGTCTCCACCTCTATCGATACGGCCACCAGCTCTACCGCGCACTCTACCGGATACGGCCACCAGCCTACTCGCCGCCTACCTCTAACGCGATAACGGCACCAGCTTAACCGTCTCCACGCTGCTACCGATAAGCGGCCACACAGCTCTAACCGTCCCACCCCCTCTACCGATCGCCATCAGCTCTACCTCCACCACCTCTACGGCCACCAGCTCTACCGTCTCCACCTCTACCATACGGCCACCAGCTCTACCGCCGCCACTCTACCGATACGGCCACCAGCTCTACCGCCGGCACCTCACACGATAACGGCCACCAGCTCTACCTCTACCGATACGGCATCAGCTCTACGCCACCACCTCTACCGATACGGCCACCAGCTCTACGTCTCCACCTCTCACGATACGGCCATCAGCTCTACCTCCACCAGCTCTAACACCAAACCTCCTACCACCCATCTACCTCTGCCAAACCTCACCCTGCACCTACACCGTGTCCAAATGTTGGTAAGAAAATAAAAAAGTCTGTTAGTCTGTTAGAAGTGTTTAATTGTACCAATACTCATGTGTTCTTGTTTTGTTTGTTTGTTTGTTTTTGCAGCAGTTCTATTGGAGTTGTCCCTGAGGTCGGAGGCTCCAGGAGTCGAGGCCGAGGAAGAGGAAGGCAGAGTCTGCGGCTGTACTGACAGCCTCACCTTACAAAAGGTTGCTGGAGGAAAACGCTCGACAGAAACATCAACAAGAAGAGCGAGAGAGTAAGAAAAATGATGCAGGTTCTTCAAATAAAAGTTGTCTCAAAGAAGGTTGTTGCAGCACAACAAGCCACATCAGCCACCAAAGAAGGGGATGCGGAATGTCTTTTCTGTGAGGAGCTGTTTTTCAGTCACAGGACTGGATTAGGTGTGAGCAATGCAGGAGGTGGGCTCATGAGTTGTGCTCCAATTTGACTGGGGATAGCTTCATTTGGACCTAGGTACAAATTAGAATCGTGCAAACAGAGCATAAGAGATGCAACATCAATGTTACACTGAATTAGTTAATGTCAGGACCCGGTGCGAGAAACAGTCACTAATAATCGTCAGAACCCAGAAGATGAGGCAGACACAGCAGTACTAGAGATGGTGGTTTAATTAAAGAACAAAATCTTCAGGCAAAGAAACTAAATCCACAATGTCCAAAAATAAAGCAAGAGGCACAAAATGGAAATCCTCCAAAATACAAAAAGAAACTCCACAAAGTGGTAAAAACAGCAGGAAAAACAAACTCAAAAGACTATTCAAATATATACACACAACTAAACCAGAGAACCTCTGGAAAATCCAACAAGAGAAATATCTGTATAAAACAAGGCTTGGGCTGGGGCTGGTGGCTAACTTACAAACACTGAGCAAGGAAACTGAGGAACACACAGGGTTTAAATACTAACAAGGGAATGACCTACAGGTGCAAACAATAATTAGAGCAAGAAAAACAAAAGGTACAAAAAAGGTGCAATGGGGACATCTAGTGACCAAAACCCGAACAGTCTTGGCCAAAACCTGACAGTTAAGTTATGTTTTATTGTTATTAAATGTTATATTCCAATGTTATTTAATGTTATTAGTTATATTCCATTCCAATATCATATTCCAATGAATACATTTTTGAATGAATTAAAAGCTATTGAAAACCTTTTGCTCCTGAATGTCATTTTAAAGACTGCTGGGATTTAAAATCTTGTATTATTCAAATMATATTRAGTGTAATTTACATAARGGATTGRAAGGAAAATAAACAACAAAGAAAGAACAAAGACAATTAATGTGCAGGTGAGTTAAAAAMAGGGACTTTACATCAAATCTCCTCATAGTGCAGATATTAATAGTGACATGTGCAACACCCRTTTCCCCCAAATTTGATTTAAATAATGAAAATATAACAACTAGACTTAGATTTTAAGTATTACTTACTTAAGAATTTCTAAATAAAACTGATTAAATGGATTTAATAGCCATTTATGTCCCTTTAGTTTATTCGCCAAAGCARGACCTTCATCCAGATACTTTTTTTTCTAAACATTGCTTTTTTGTGTCAGCAATTAGACATTGTTGTTAGGGGTGGCTAGTTACCCCCTAGTACCCTAATGTGAAAAATCTTAGTCTCATCATCACTCACCGATACCGTGGTATTGACTTGTCCCAAATGCAGATTGATGAGGTATAACTGTAGCAGGACTGTAGCTACAGCTGCACAGAGATTTTTGCAGTTCGTTCCAGTCATTGGCAGCAGAGAACTGGAAGGAGAGGCCAAAGGAAGAATTGGCTTTGGGGGTGACCAGTGAGATATACCTGCTGGAGCGCGTTTGCTAACGGAGTGGGTGCGGCTATGGTGACCAGTGAGCTAGATAAGGCGGGGCTTTACCTAGCAGGGTCTTGTAGACGACCTGGAGCCAGTGGGTTAGGCGACGAGTATGACGCGAGGGCCAGCCAACGAGAGCATACAGGTCGCAGTGGTGGGTAGTATATGGGGCTTTGGTGACAAAAACGGATGGCACTGTGATAGACTGCATCCAATTTGTTGAGTAGAGTGTTGGAGGCTATTTTATAAATGATTATAACGCCGAAGTCGAGGATCGGTAGGATGGTAGTTTTACGAGGGTATGTTTGGCAGCATGAGTGAAGGACGCTTTGTTGCGAAATAGGAAGCCGATTCTAGATTTAATTTTGGATTGGAGATGTTAATGTGAGTCGGAAGGAGAGTTTACATCAACCAGACACCTAGGTATTTGTAGTTGTCCACATATTCTAAGTCAGAACCGTCCAGAGTAGTGATGTTGGACGGGCGGGCAGGTGCGGGCAGCGATCGTTGTTGAAGAGCATGCATTTAGTTTTACTTGCATTTAAGAGCAGTTGGAGGCCACGGAAGGAGAGTTGTATGGCATTGAACATTTTGGAGGTTATTAAGACACAGTATTCTAAAGAAGGGCCAGAGGTATACAGAATGGTGTCGTCTGCGTAGAGGTGGATCATAGAATCACCAGCAGCAAGAGCGACATCATTGATGTATACAGAGAAGAGAGTCGGCCCGAGAATTGAACCCTGTGGCACCCCATAGAGACTGCCAGAGGTCCAGACAACAGGCCCTCCGATTTGACATACTGAACTCTATCTGAGAAGTAGTTGGTGAACCATGCGAGGCAATCATTTTGAGAAACAAGGCTGTTGAGCCTGCCAATTAGAATGTTGTGATTGACAGAGTCGAAAGCCTTAGCCAGGTCGATGAATACGGCTGCACAGTAATGTCTCTTATCCGGCGGTTATGATATCGTTTAGGACCTTGAGCGTGGCTGAGGTGCACCCATGACCAGCTCTGAAACCAGATTGCATAGTGGAGAAGGTACGGTGAGATTCGAAATGGTCGGTAATCTGTTTGTAACTTGGCTTTCAAAGACCTTAGAAGGGCAGGGTAGGATAGATATAGGTCTGTAGCAGTTTGGGTCTAGAGTGTTCGTTTCCTGCCCTATCTCGGGGAACGTAGGGGGTCCATTTGAGCTGGGCCGGGCACTGCTTGTCAAATTATTGAAACTAT
>NC_036848.1:40061763-40069881 GCF_002910315.2 Salvelinus sp. IW2-2015
TATTGTACCAAAACTTCATGTGGTCGTTCTTGTTTTGTTTGGTTTTTGCTTTAACCGACAAACAAAAAAAAAACCAACAGCGCTCAGCAAATTTGTTCATTTTGGATGTCCCGAAGGTCGAGGCCCAGGAGTCAGGGAGCGCGAGAAGAAGAGGGAAAGCAGTGTCCTGCGGCTGTACCTGGACAGCTACCTTACAAAAGGTTCTGAGGGAAAAACGCTCTACACGAAACATCACAAGAAGAGAGCAGAGAGTCAGAAATGATGCAGGTTTTTTCCTTCAATAAAGTTGTCTCAAGAAGGTTGTTGCAGCACAACAGCCACAATCAGCACTAAGAAGGGATCTTGCGGATTGTCTTTCTGGTGAGGAGCTGTTTCAGTCACCCAGGACTGGATAGGTGTTGAGCAATGCAGGAGGTGGGCTCATGGAGTTGTGCTCCAATTTGACTGGGGATAGCTTTCATCTTGTGACCTGAGGTAGTACAAATAGAATCTCGTGCAATAGCAGAGCATAAGAATTGCAACATCAATTTAACTGAATTAGTTAATTATGTTATTATTGTTATTAAAGTTATATCCAAGATATTTAATGTTGATTAGTTTATATTCCATTCCAAGTCATATTCCAATGAATACATTTGAATGAATAACAGCTATTGAAAACCTTTTGCTCCTGAATGTCATTTAAAGACTCGTGGGATTTAAATCTTGTATTATTCAAAATATATTAGTGTAATTTACATAACGGATTGAAGGAAAATAAACAACAAAGAAAGAACAAAGACAATTAGATGTGCAGGTGAGTTAAAAAAGGGACTTTACATCAAATCTCCTCATAGTGCAGATATTAAGATGACATGTGCAACACCCTTTTCCCCAAATTTGATTTAAATAATGAAAATATAACAACTAGACTTAGATTTTAAGTATTACTTACTTAAGAATTTCTAAATAAAACTGATTAAATGGATTTAATAGCCATTTATGTCCTTTAGTTTATTCGCCAAAGCACGACCTTCAATCCAGATACTTTTTTTTCTAAACATTGCTTTTTTGTGTCAGCAATTAACATTGTTGTTAGGGGTGGCTAGTTACCCCTAGTACCCTAATGTGAAAAATCTTAGTCTCATCATCACTCACCGATACCGTGGTATTGACTTGTCCCAAATGCAGATTGATGAGGTATAACTGTAGCAGGACTGTAGCTACAGCTGCACAGAGATTTTTTGCAGTTCGTTCCAGTCATTGGCAGCAGAGAACTGGAAGGAGAGGCCAAAGGAAGAATTGGCTTTGGGGGTGACCAGTGAGATATACCTGCTGGAGCGCGTGCTACGGGTGGGGTGGCTATGGTGACCAGTGAGCTGAGATAAGGCGGGGCTTTACCTAGCAGGGTCTTGTAGACGACCTGGAGCCAGTGGTTAGGCGACGAGTATGAGCGAGGGCCAGCCAACGAGAGCATACAGGTCGCAGTGGTGGGTAGTATATGGGGCTTTGGTGACAAAACGGATGGCACTGTGATAGACTGCATCCAATTTGTTGAGTAGAGTGTTGGAGGCTATTTTATATAATGATATAACGCCGAAGTCGAGGATCGGTAGGATGGTCAGTTTTACGAGGGTATGTTTGGCAGCATGAGTGAAGGACGCTTTGTTGCGAAATAGGAAGCCGATTCTAGATTTAATTTTGGATTGGAGATGTTTAATGTGAGTCTGGAAGGAGAGTTTACATCTAACCAGACACCTAGGTATTTGTAGTGTCCACATATTCTAAGTCAGAACCGTCCAGAGTAGTGATGTTGGACGGGCGGGCAGGTGCGGCAGCGATCGGTTGAAGAGCATGCATTTAGTTTTACTTGCATTTAAGAGCAGTTGGAGGCCACGGAAGGAGAGTTGTATGGCATTGAATCTCATTTGGAGGTTAGAACACAGTATCTAAAGAAGGGCCGAGGTATACAGAATGGTGTCGTCTGCGTAGAGGTGGATCATAGAATCACCAGCAGCAAGAGCGACATCATTGATGTATACAGAGAAGAGAGTCGGCCCGAGAATTGAACCCTGTGGCACCCCATAGAGACTGCCAGAGGTCCAGACAACAGGCCCTCCGATTTGACATACTGAACTCTATCTGAGAAGTAGTTGGTGAACCATGCGAGGCAATCATTTGAGAAAACCAAGGCTGTTGAGCCTGCCAATAAGAATGGTTGTGATTGACAGAGGTCGAAAGCCTTAGCCAGGTCGATGAATACGGCGCACAGTAATGTCTCTATCGACGGCGGTTATGATATCGTTTAGGACCTTGAGCGTGGCTGAGGTGCACCCATGACCAGCTCTGAAACCAGATTGCATAGTGGAGAAGGTACGGTGAGATTCGAAATGGTCGGTAATCTGTTTGTTAACTTGGCTTTCAAAGACCTTAGAAGGGCAGGGTAGGATAGATATAGGTCTGTAGCAGTTTGGGTCTAGAGTGTCTCCCCCTTTGAAGAGGGGCATGACTGCGGCAGCTTTCAATCTATGGGAATCTCAGACGATACGAAAGAGAGTTTGAACAGGCTAGTAATAGGGGTTGCAACAATTTCGGCAGATAATTTTAGAAAGAGAGGGTCCAGATTGTCTAGCCCGGCTGATTTGTAGGGGTCCAGATTTTGCAGCTCTTTCAGAACATCAGCTATCTGGATTTGGGTGAAGGAGAAGTGGGGGAGGTTTGGGRGAGTTGCTGTGGGGAGCGCAGGGCTGTTGACCGGGAAGGGGTAGCCAGGTGCAAAGCATGGCCAGCCGTAGAAAAATGATAATTGAAATTCTCAATTATTGTGGATTTATCGGTAGTGACAGTGTTTCCTAGCCTCAGTGCAGTGGGCAGCTGGGAGGAGGTGCTCTTATTCTCCATGGACTTTACAGTGTCCCAGAACTTTTTAGAGTTTGTACTACAGGATGCAAATCTAACAACAGTAGCCTTGTATGGTGTCGTGTGGTGGATCTAACAGCAGTAGCCTTGTATGGTGTAGTGTAGGGGACCTAACAACAGTAGCCTTGTATGGTGTAGTGTAGTGGATTTATCAACAGTAGCCTGTATGTCAATCTGTGTCTGTATGTGAGGGCTCCTTTTTTATAATTGTATTATTGTTTTGAAAATGTATTTAAGAGGACAGGAGCATTTATTTACCAGTTGTATTTAACATAGAAGAGTGTAATTGTTTTTAGGCCAGGTGTTTTTAGTCAAGATGTTTGTGTTTTTCATGTAATATGTAATTGTTGTACTGTATGTGTGTTTATAGTTTTGTTTAATGTTGTGTTAGTGTATGYAAGTTGTTTTGTCTGAAACGTTGTTCCCCCTGCTGCTATTGGACCAGGTCTCTCTTGGAAAATAGATATTATCTCAATGAGAAAAACCCTGTATAAATAAAGGTAAAATAAATCAAATAAAAAACATAATGACACATATTGTTGAAAGCCTCAGACCAGACTCCCTGTATTGACCCTTTGTTCACAGCAGCAATCAGCAGTCAGTTGGCAGTCGTTGTACCTCATTTGATTGTTATTCTTTCTTACTTAACGGATTTTGTTGCTCTATACGATAAATGTTCCTCTCGTCTAAATCATGTTAGTGTATTGTAACTATTAGTCCAGATGGCTCTCTGATTTGGTTTAGTCTCTCCGGTCTCCACATCAGTCATCAGATAATTAGCTGCTCGTCCATTCCTTTCTGCAGGACATATGGGCTGATTGGCTCCCCACCCCACGAGGATCCCCAAATGTTAATAAAGTCAATGCATGCAGGCATTGATACAGTACAGACACCACAGCTGCTTGAATGGGGAATACAAGCACCAGATTTAAATGACAGAAGGTGCTATCCTAATTTTCCCATTTCCTTGTGTGTGTGTGTGTGTGTGTGTGTGTGTGTGTGTGTGTGTGTGTGTGTGTGTGCTGTTGGTGTTGGTGTGTTGTAGTGTGGTTGTGGTGTGTCGGTGGTGTGTGTGCTTGTTTGTACGTGTGTCAGAATATAGAAAGGTTCACTTAATTATAGCAGGGAGGGAAAAAGTCACTTTGGTTTTTTATCTTTTTTTATTTTTTTACTAAACTATTATTCTCTACTTCCAGCACAATTCGTATTGCCGGAAATGCTCTTGTCTTATGAAACCAACCCTATCCAAACTTCTAAGGAATTTTTATCTCCAAAAGTAGGTCAGTAAAATAATTACTTAAATGGAAAAATAAAAACCGGAAGAAAGGAAGGAAGAAATACTTTGCTATGCGTTGATGGGTTTGTTTGATTGTAAATTATAAATAGACTTATTTTACTCTTTCTCCTTACTTTATTCACAGAGCAGATATATTCACTTTGTTCAATTTCTCCGTTTTTAATATGTGGATGGTAATGAATGTTGTGAACAGGCAGGGGGCCATAATATCCATCCAAACTTTAAATGGAAAAAAAAACAGCCTTGGAAGTTAAAAATAATACCACCAATTCTCAAGCCGGATAAAAGGCAGGCTTGGGCTATTTCTAGCCCACAGGTCGCCACTTGCCGACCCCTAACAGTGAGTGTGTCCTCTCTCCCCCATGCAGGCACCACGTTCCGGGAGGGGCAGGCGCGGGACTTGAAGGTGGCTCTGAGGGGTACAGACCCCTCCATCCCTCTGGTGTTTGTCAGTGAGAACCATGACCTGGGTAACACACCCACCCCGGAGACTGTAGCCCAGTTCTGCAACGCCTGGGGAGACGACTACTTCAGCTTCTGGGTGGGTAGAGTGAGATGAAAACATACTGTAGAAGGAGATTGTACAAAGCCCTTACAGTCCCTTATAAAAACACTGGTCATTTTGACCCAGATAGAAACAATTGGCCTATAGCATGAATGGTAGGGGCAGAGTGCCAGCCCTTAGCTAACACTTTAATCCAATGTGAATTAGGCTACGACTGTTTTGTTTGTTTATTTGGATCCCCATTAGCTTTTGCAGAAGCAGCAGCTACTCTTCCTGGGGTCCACAAATAACACAAAACATGACAAGTAACAAAAAACTGATAGACAAGGACAGTCACACAAATGTTGCTCTGAACAGGTGTCATTTTAGATTCTGAACTCTATTTCGATCGTGCGTCTGTTTCTCTCTCAGGCTGATACAGAGAGACTCATCCATGATTTTATTAAAAGCAGGCTTGACTACTGTAATGGTCTCCTGTCTGGTCTACCCAGGAAAGCCATTGGTCAACTGCAAAACATACAGAATGCAGCAGCACAGGTAATGACCAAGACCAGAGGGAGAGCACCGGTTTTAAGGTCTCTGCACTGGCTGCCTGTGAGTTTTAGAATTCATTTTAAGATTCTTCTATGGGTTTTTAAATCAATCCACAATTGTGCACCCCAATACATGTCAGACATACTTTTAAGTTATGTACCCAGTAGGTCCCTCAGGTCCTCTGGCACTGGTCTTTTAACTATCCCAAAGCCGAGGACAAAGAGGCATGGAGGCAGTCTTTAGCTACTATGCCCCCAGCCTCTGGAATAGCCTGCCAGAGAACCTGAAGGGGCCAAAACTGTGGAAATGTAAAGAGTGTGCTTTTTAGTCATTCCGTTTTTATTGTTATTCTTTAGTTTTTTTATCCTCTTATGTTTGTTGTGTAGTAAAAGTTTCATTGTTTTTTATTTGTTTTTTTCTGTGAAGCACATTGCGCTGCATTCCATGTCTGAAATGTGCTGTATACATAAAGCTTGATAATGACATTATCTAAATAACATTAACCTATACTGTAATCCCAACCCAGCTGTTCTTTGGTGTGTGGGCCTGCCCGTACCTGAGAGACGTCCAGGAGGCCTGGTTAGAGGGCCAGCTGCAGAAGGCCTCCCAGGGGCCTGGGGTCACTCCCAAACAAGCCTTTCATTTTAGTAATTTAACTTGAATTAAACTTTATTTCGGAGAGAATCCTAATTTCCACTAAAAACATATTTTCACTTCATGCATTGATGTCTAGGAAGGCTTTCCACTAAATGATAGAACATTGCCGTTGGGACTTGCTTACATTCAGCCACAATATATATATTTTTGATTTATTTCACCTTTATTTAACCAGGTAGGCAAGTTGAGAACAAGTTCTCATTTACAATTGCGACCTGGCCAAGATAAAGCAAAGCAGTTCGACACATACAACAACACAGAGTTACACATGGAGTAAAACAAACATAGAGTCAATAATACAGTAGAAAAATAAGTATATACAATGTGAGCAAATGAGGTGAGATAAGGGAGGTAAAGGCAAAAAAAAGGCCATGGTGGCGAAGTAAATACAATATAGCAAGTAAAACACTGGAATGGTAGATTTGCAGTGGAAGAATGTGCAAAGTAGAGATAGAAATAATGGGGTGCAAAGGAGCAAAATAAATAAATAAATAAATATTTATTTAATTTAGAGGTTCAATTTTTGGGAAAGTTTTTTGTTTCCTATCGGTTAAGTTTGAGAGTTGTTTTATTTGGTGCATTTTTGCATAAGGTCTCTGTTTCTTTTGGAGGGTTTTTTTTTTGTTTTTAACTATTAACAGTTGTCTTTTCTTAAATGAATGTGGCCCATAGTTATAAGTATATTTCTTATTGGAATGGTTGTCCGGTTCTTTGCGGTAGAAGGGTTTTGGATTTCAGTAGAACTCACCAGCAAAGCAAGAGCGACATTCAGTTTTTATTTTGTTTTATATACAGATTTGAAGTAGAGTTTTTCGGTTCCCTTATCAGAAATTTGAACCTTTCTTGTGGCTTTTTTTTACCTTTTTTTTTTTTTTTTTTTTTTTTTTTTTTTTCTTTTCTCAAAGATAGTTGATTTCTCTTTTTTTGTTGCTCTAGTAGGCCCCGGGAATCACCAAGTACCTTCTACTCGTATTTATTTTTTTGTACTAAACATCTGGAACTTTCTCTAATTTTCAGAGAAGTAAAGTTTTTTTTTGTTTGTGGAAACCTTTTTAGGTTGCGTAAGGCAAATCATTTTTTTGATGTGAATTTACAAGTGTTCTTTATTTTTCTGAGTCTTTGTTTTTCCGATTGAGTTTTGATTTTTTTTTTTGGTTTTTGATTTATTTTTTTTTGACTCAGTAGTTCCGAAAGTCCCTTTTGGCCAGGGTCAATGAATTTTTTATCTGGCTCTTTTGCAACTATTGTATTTTGTTTTTTTTTTGCTTTATCGATTGGCTTTTTGTGTTTATTGTGATTATATCGGTTTTGTGACCTTTTGTTTTTAGCGTTTTGCTTTTGTTATGTTTTTGTTGCATTTTTCTCTTCTTTATATTTGTACCTTTATCTTCGTGATAATACCTAGTATTGCATAGCGGAGAAAGGTTTTTAATTGGTTTTGTGGGATTTCCGAAATTTTTGGTTCCGGTAATTTCTTTGTTTTTTTTGTTTTTTGACTTTTTTTGTTTGCTTTTTTTTTTTCTTTTTCTGTATATTTTGTTTTTTATCTTTTTTTTTTTTTAGAAAGGCAGGGCTAGGTTTTTATTTATTGATTATTTATAGGTCTGTTAGCTTTAAGTTTTTTCTTGGTCAATTGGAGTGTCATCTCCTTCCCTTTTTGAAAGATTTGGGGTGATTTGTTACTTTGCCAAGCTGCTTTTTTTTCCTAATTTCTTTGGGAATTTTTCAGATTTTGGACATATTTAATTAATGATGAGTGTTTTATCTATTGTTTTTTTTGTTCTTTTGTTAAATTTAGTGGGGAACAATTTTTCTGGTCTTAGTTTTAATTCATTTTAATTTGATTATAGAAAGGATCCAGATTTTGTTTCTAAGCCCCCTTGTCTTTTTGATTTGTAGGGGTTCCCAGTTATTATTTTGCGCTTCTTTTTTTCTAGAACATCCATTTGTTTGACTGGAATTTGGGATGAAGGAGATATGGGGCAAGGCTTTAGGCGATGTTTTTGCTTGTGGGGGGGCCAGTTGCTTTCGTTGACCGGGGGTAATGGGGTGTTATATTGTTTCTAGGTTTTGAAAGTCATATTGGGCCAGTCCTTGTTAGATATAGAATGCTTTTTTATTTTTTGATTATTTATTCTCTCAATTATAGTTATTGGATTTAAATCGTGGTGACAGTGTTTCCCTATCTTCAGTGCAGTGGGCAGCTGGGGAGAAAGTTGGTTTCTTA
>NC_036848.1:40069906-40094091 GCF_002910315.2 Salvelinus sp. IW2-2015
CAGTAGGGGAGAGGCTAGTATAAAAATAATTATAGATGGCTATGTACTAGGTGCAGTAATCTGTGAGTGCTGCTGACAGCTGGTGCCTTAAAGGCTAGTGCAGGGAGATAAGTGTTCCAAGTTCTCCAGAAGATTTTTGGTAGTTCATTCCAGTCATCTGGCACAGAGATACTGGAATGAGAGCAGCCAAAGAGAAGAATTGGTTTTGGGGGGAACCATGAGATATACCTGCTGGAGTCGCGTGCTACGTGGTGCGCTATGTGGACCAGTGAGCTTGAGATAGAGGCGGGGCTATTACTAGCAGGCTTGTAGACGACCCTGGAGCCAGTGGTTAGGCGACGAGTAGTGAATGCGAGGGCCGCCAACGAGAAGCATACAGGTCGCAGTTGGGTAGTAATGACTATCTCTCTCGTTTATTCTCCATGGACTTTACAGTGTCCCAGAACTTTTTTGAGTTTGTGTTGCAGGAAGCAAATTTCTGCTTGAAAAAGCTAGCCTTGGCTTTTCTAACTGCCTGTGTATATTGGTTTCTAGCTTCCCTGAAAAGTTGCATATCACGGGGGCTGTTCGATGCTAATGCAGAACGCCATAGGATGTTTTTGTGTTGGTTAAGGGCAGTCAGGTCTGGAGAGAACCAAGGGCTATATCTGTTTCTGGTTCTAAATTTCTTGAATGGGGCATGCTTATTTAAGATGGTCAGGAAGGCATTTAAAAAAAATAACCCGGCATCCTCTACTGACGGGATGAGATCAATATCCTTCCAGGATCCTTCCAGATCATTACTGAGGTCGGGCACTGATCGGTATTCATCCCAAAAGTGTTCTATGGGGTAGAGGTCGAGATTCATCACTCCAGAGAATGCATTTCCACTGCTCCAGAGTCCAATGGCGATGAGCTTTACACCACTCCAGCCGACACATGGTGATCTTAGGCTCGTGTGCGGCTGCTTGGCCATGGAAACCCATTTCATGAAGCTCCTGATGATCAGTTCTTGTGCTGACGTTACTTCCAAAAGCCCTTGTGCTTACAGTTTGGAACTCGGTAGTGAGTTTTGCAACCGAGGACAGACGATTTTTACACGCTGCGCGAGCTTGTGTGGCCTACCACTTTGCGGCTGAGGGCAGAAAGTTGATGAACTGGCTTGTTAGAAAAGTGGCATCCTATAACGGTGCCACGTTTAAAGTCTCTTCAGTAAGGCCATTCTACTGGCAATGTTTGTCTTTGGAGATTGCATGGCTGTGTGCTCGAGTTTATACACCTGTCATTAATGGGTGTGGCTGAAATAGCTGAATCCATTAATTTGAAGGTGTCCACATACTTTTGTATATATAGTGTACCTCATGAAGCAACAACTGCTCTCTATAATCACCTCATGATCATGCATTCTTCTGTCTCTTCCATAGCAGGCGTAAAAGAAACACAGACTGGACAAGTAGATGCTCAATGGATTATGATCACTGTAGTTAATTACCACGTTTTATGCGCTTAACTATGTAGTATATTTGCTTGTTGGACACTAGAACTCCCTACTACATTGCACAGTTCGGGCTGGATCTGATTTATTTCTAGAGAAACTGTGCAATATGCGCTTTGAGCATTCATTTCTGGGTAACATTTAAGTTCCTTACTGTGATTGTTTTCAATAAAAACAATTTTTTAAATGAACAAAAATAGCTTCTTAGCAAGAGCAATGTCTTAAGCAAGAGGTTTGCTAGGAAAAAATCTTGCTTGAGTGGTCTAAGTGGGGAGAGGAAAACGGAAAACTACCTGTTATTGGCAGAGAGATTTGTAACTCTTTCTTATTGGTCTATGAACTAAATTACTACCTGGTGATGTCACCAGGCAGGCCAAAACTCCACCCCACCACAAAAGGCAGAAATTCCAGATATTCTTTTCAAACAGCTCTTACACTAAAAGGGTATTATCATCATTTTGACTATATCACAGTATTATTACAACCTTAGTGTGGAAATATATGCATCAAATACAGGAAATCATGTTTTTGACTGCGCTGGGCCTTTAACTATCACACTCATACCACAGATTTGTATAACTAAACTAAGATAGACCACAGCTTGTCGTTTCCAATGGGAACAAATTAGTCATAGTGGGCAGAACAAGCAAGGAGGTGGGCAGTACCAAGTACGCGTTAGCGATATCCTATTGGCGCATTCTAGTATACATCTGCATATTTCCGTTAGGGAACGCCTACTCTGTGAAGTGTGCATGTGCAATAACTCAATTCGCCTTTGCACTCCTAAACAGTATGGTTTTTAAAAACTTTTGCAAAAGATCAAGTCTACAAAACTTAGTTAACTCCGTTCATAACAGATTTTAGTTTTGGGAACAGAAAACTGTATTGAGATCAAATGTTTAATCGATGAGAAAATTTGCAGAATGTCGGCCAAAATCCATCTTGTTCCCTCTTCCCCCTCCATATCTGGTAGTGAGTGGAAACGCCAACCGGATGCTTCACATTTATACAGCCAGTGAAATATCTGTCTCATTGTTCTATCTGTGGCTCATACCATTGTCCCTTTGGAGCCCTGAGACGTACAGTATACAATATAACACACACACACACACACACACACACACACACACACACACAACACCACACACACAACACACACACACCACACACACACACACACACCACCACACACACAACCCACACACACACACACACACACACACACACACACACAGCCAAATGATGTGAGCCATGTTGTCTACTCTACTCTAGCTCCACAATGAGATAGGGTGCAGGCCAAGCAGCAGGCTGTTAGCCAGCCTGCCAGATTAGTGAAGTCTGCCACTAGCACAGTCAGTGTAGTCAGCTCAGCTATCCCCAAGAAACCGTGTCTGTGCCTCGATTTAGGTTGAGCAAAACAAAACATGGTGGTGTTCCCCTTAGCAATCTCTCTGGAATAAAGACCTACTCCATTCCTATCATTATTGAAAGAGATTGTGATGTCTCACATCTCAAATAGGGTTACTTAATGTTTAGATCCCTCACTTCCAAGGCAGTTATAGTCAATGAACTAATCACTGATCATAATCTTGACGTGATTGGCCTGACTGAAACATGGCACAAGCCTGATGAATTTACTGTGTTAAACTAAGCCTCTCCCCCTGGTTACACTAGTGACCATATCCCCTCGCATCCCGCAAAGGCGGAGGTGTTGCTAACATTTATGACAGCAAATTTCAATTTACAAAAATAGCTTCTTTTGAGCTTCTAGTCATGAAATCTATGCAGCCTACTCAATCACTTTTTATAGCTACTGTTTACAGGCCTCCTGGGCCGTATACAGCCTTCCATCAATGAGTTCCCGGAATTCCTATCGGACCTTGTAGTTATGGAAGATAATATTCAAATTTTTGGTGACTTTAATATTCACATGGAAAAGTCCACAGACCCACTCCAAAAGGATTTTGGAGCCATCATCGACTCAGTGAGTTTTGTCTAACATGTCTCCAGACCTACTCATTGCCACTGTCATACCCTGGATCTAGTTTTGTCCTGTGAAATAAATATTGTGGATCTCAACGTTTTTCCTCATAATCTTGGACTATCGGACCACCATTTTATTACATTTTCAATTGCAACAAATAATCTGCTCAGACCCCAACCAAGGATCATCAAATGCCGTGCTATAAATTCTCGGATGACACAAAGATTCCTAGATGCCCTTCCAGACTCCCTTCACCTACCCAAGGATGTCAGAGTACAAAAATCGGTAAACCACCTAACTGAGGATCTAAATGTAAACTTGCGTGATACCCTAGATGCAGTCTCACCCCTAAAAACTAAAAACATTTGTCACAAGAAATTTGCTCCCTGTTATACAGAAAATACCAGAGCCCTGAAACAAGCTTCCAGAAAATTGGAACAGAAATGGCGCTCCACCAATCTGGAAGTCTTCCGACTAGCTTGGAAAGGCAGTGCCGTGCAATATCGACGAGTGCTCACTGCTGCTCGATCATCCGCTTTTTCCAACCTAATTGAGGAGAATAAGAACAATCCCCCCCAAAATGTGCATGCTATCGCAAAGCTAACTAAAAAGCAGCATTCAACAAGAGACAATAGCTTTCACTTCAGCAGTGATAAATTCATGAACCTCTTAAACGAAAAGATCATGGTCATTAGAAAGCAAATTACGGACACCTCTTTGAATCTGCGTATTTCTCCAAAGCTCAGTTGTCCTGAGTCTGCACAGAACTGCCAGGTCCTAGGATCAATGGAGGCACTCACGCTTTTTAATCCTGTATCTCTTGACACATTCATGAAAATAGTAATGGCTTCTAAACCATCAAGCTGCATACTGGACCTTATTCCAACTAAACTAATGAAAGAGCTATTTCCTGTGCTTGGTCCTCCTATTTTGAACGAAATAAATGGCTCCCTATCCTCCGGATGTGTACCAAACTCACTAAAAGTGGCAGTAACAAAGACTCTCTTGAAAAAGCCAAATCTTAACCCGGAAAATGTAAAAAACTACTGGCCTATATCGAATCTCCCATTCCACTCAAATGTTTTAGAAAAAGCTATTGCGCAGCAACTCACTGCCTTCCTGAAGACAAATAATGTATATGAAACTCTTCAGTCTTGTTTTAGACCCCATCATAGCACTGAGACTGCACTCGTGYAGGTGGTAAATTACCTTTTAATGGCGTCAGACCGAGGCTCTGCATCTGTTCTCATGCTCCTAGACCTTAGTGCTGCTTTTGACACGATCAATCCTACATTCTTTTGGAGAGATTAGAACCCCAAATTGGTCTACACGGACAAGTTCTTGCCTGGTTTAGATCTTATCTGTCGGAAAGATGGTTTGTCCACTGACAAATCAATTGTACGTTTCTGTGTTCCTCAAGGTTCTGTTTGAGGACCAGTATTGTTTTCACTATATATTCTACCTCTTGGTGATGTCATTCAGAAACACAATGTCAACTTTCATTGCTATGTGGATGACACACAGCTGTACATTTCAATGAAACATGGTGAAGCCCCAAAATTGCCTACCCTGGAAGCCTGTGTTTCAGACATAAGGAAGTGGATGGCGGTATATTTTTACATTTTAAACTCGAACAAAACAGACATGCTAGTTCTAGGTCCCAAGAAACAAAGAGAGCTGCTGTTGGATCTGACAATTAATCTTGTGTCACGCCCTGGCTATAGAGAGGHTTTTTATTCTCTATTTTGGTTAGGCCAGGGTGTGACTAGGGTGGGCAGTCTATGTTCTTTTTTCTAGGTTATTGGTTTTCTATGTGTTTGGCCTGGTGTGGTTCCCAATCAGAGGCAGCTGTCTATCGTTGTCTCTGATTGGGAGCCATATTTAGGTAGCCTGTTTTCCATTGTGTGTTTAATTTCTGTTTAGTGTGTGTTGCACCTGACGGAGCTGTTTTCGGTTGTCACTTTGTTGTTTTGCTTTGTAGTGTTCAGTTTACCATTAAAATGACGAACACTTACCACGCTGCGTTTTGGTCCTCTCCTTCTCCAGACGACAATCGTGACATCTTGATGGTTTTACAGTCATCTCAAATAAAACTGTGAAGGACCTTGGCGTTACTCTGGACCCTGAGCTCTCTTTTTGCGAACATATCAAGAATATTTCAAGGACAGCGTTTTCTCATCTTCGTAACATTGCAAAAATCGGAAACCTTTTGGCCAAAAATTATACAGAAAAGCTAATCCATGCTTTTTTCACTTCTAGGTTAGGCTACCCGGATAAAGCACAACATAAACTTCAGTTAGTGCTAAACACGGCTGCTAGAATCCTGACTAGAACTAAACAAATGTATCATATTACTCCAGGGCTAGGCTCTCTACATTGGCTTCCTGTTAAGGCGAGGGCTGATTTCAATGTTTTACGGCTAACCTACAAAGCATGACATGGGCATGCTCCTCCCTATCTCTCTGTTTTAATCCTGCCGTTCATACCTTCAAATACGCTACGGTCACAAGACGCAGGCCTCCTTATTGTCCCTAAAATGTCAGGGCTTCCTGCCTCCAGGAGCGATGGACCGTCATTGCTGTCTCTGCCTGGCTGGCTCCCCTCTCTCCACTGGGATTCTCTGCCTCTGACCCTATTACGGGTGCTGAGTCACTGGTTTACTAGTGCTCTTCCATGCCGTCCCTAGGAGGGGTGCGTCACTTGAGTGGATCGAGTCACAGACGTGATATTCCTGTCCGGTTTTGCACCCCCTCGGGCTCGTATGGTTGAGGAGGTCTTCATGGGCTATACTCAGCCTTTTTTCAGCGTAGTAAGATGGTGGTCTGTTGATATCCCTCTAATGGTGTGGGGGCTGTGCTTTGGAAAAGTGGGTGGGGTTATATCCTGCCTGGTTGTCCCTGTCCGGGGGTTTCACCAGACGGGGACACAGTGTCTCCAGACCCACCCCTGTCTCATTCTCCAGTATCTATGCTGCAATAGTCTATGTGCCGGGGGGCTAGGGTCAGTCAGTTATATCTGGTGTAATTATCCTGTCTTATCTGGTGTCCTGTGTGAATTTAAGTATGCTCCCTCTGATTTTCTCTCTCTCCCTCTCTCCCTCCCCTCCCTGAGGACCTGAGCCCTAGGATCATGCCTCAGGACTACCTGGCCTGATGACTCCTGGCTGTCCCCAGTCCACCTGGTCGTGCTGCTGCTCCAGTTTCAACTGTTCTGCCTGCGGCTAGGGAACCCTGACCTGTTCACTGGAAGTGCTACCTTGTCCCGGACCTGCTGTTTTTGACTCTCTCTCTCACCTGCTGTCTTGACCTCTGAATGCCCGGCTATGAAAAGCCAACTGACATTTACTCCTGAGGTACTGGACCTGTTGCACCCTCTACAACCACTGATTATTATTTTACCCTACTGGTCATCTATGAACTGTAAGGACAGACACTTGGAGACAAGAAGCAAGTACAGGGAGCAGGCTGACAGTACCCTCCCCCTCTAGGGGCGCCACCTGGCGTCCCACCTGAACGGGCCGGACGAGCCAGCTGAGGCGTGGAAGCCCGACGAGCCGGCTGAGGCATGACGTGGTATGGGAGCCTGATGAGCCGGCTGAGGCATGACGTGGGATGGGAGCCTGATGAGCCGGCTGAGGCGTGGAAGCCCGACAAGCCGTCTGAGGCATGACGTGGGATGGGAGCCTGATGAGGCGTGGGAGGCGTGGGAGCCTGATGAGCCGGCCGAGGCGTGGGAGCCCGATGAGCTGGCTGAGGCATGACGTTTGATGGGAGCCTGCCGAGCCAACCGAGGCAAGGAACCCTCACGAGCTAGCTAAGGTGTGGAAGCCCGCTGAGGCACCCCTGGTTCCTCTGGAAGCGGGCACCCGGACCCGACATCACCAACAAAAACAAAAAAACTCCCTGATGCTTAAAATTGTGGTGTCAGCATTCTGTAAGGACAGCAGCTTGGAGACGAGAAGCAAGTACAGGGAGTGAACTTTTAAGTAATAAACAGACATGAAACAGGACAGCGTCTGGACATGAAAAACATAATGACATTAATGCTGACACGGGGAACAAACTGAGGAGCAGACAGATATAGAGGGGCAATCAACAAAGTAATGGAGTCCAGGTGAGTCCAATATTGGGCAGATGCACGTAATGATGGTGACAGGTGTGCGTAATAATGGGCTTGCTGGCGCCCTCGAGCGCCAGAGAGGGGGAGCGGAAGCAGGCGTGACATTAACATCTTGAAGAACAATACTGGCCTTAAATGGCCATGTACTCTTGTAATCTCCATCCGGCACAGCCAGAAAAGGACTGGCCACCCCTCAGAGCCTGGTTACTCTCTAGGATTCTTCCTAGGTTCCTGCCTTTCTAGGGAGTTTTTCCTAGCCACCGTGCTTCTACATCTGCATTGCTTGCTGTTTGGGGTTTTAGGCTGGGTTTCTGTATAAGCACTTTGTGATATCTGCTGATGTACAAAGGGCTTTATAAATACATTTGATCGATTGATGTACAATGCTACTATATTGTCTACTGTACATATTGTCTATTCAAAGGTGCCTGTCTGTTCTAGCCTGTAGGAATTTAGCTGTGATCAGCCTCCTCTCTGTGTGTTAGACTGTCTGTTCTGGCCTGAGCAGTAGAGCTGTGATCAGGCCTCCCTCTGTGTGTGTTAGCCTGTCTGTTTCGGCCGGAGCATAGAGTGTGATCCGCCTCCTCTCTGTGTGTGTTAACCTGTCTGTCTGGCCTGGAGGCATAGAGCTTGGATCGGCCTCCTCTCTGTGTGTTAACCTGTCTGTCTGGCCTGGAGGCATAGAGCTGTGATCGGCCTCCTCTCTGTGTGTGTTACCTGTCTGTTCTGGCCTGGAGGCATAGAGCTGTGATCAGCCTCTCTCTGTGTGTGTTTAGCCTGTCTGTTCTGGCCTGGAGGCATAGAGCTGTGATCGGCCTCCTCTCTGTGTGTTAGACTGTCTGTTCTGGCCTGGAGCATAGAGCTGTGATCGGCCTCCTCTCTGTGTGTTTGTAACCTGTCTGTTCTGGCCTGGAGGCATAGAGCTGTGATCGCCTCCTCTCTGTGGTGTGTTAACCTGTCTGTTCTGGCCTGAGGCATAGAGCTGTGATCAGCCTCCCTCTGTGTGTGTTAACCTGTCTTTTTGGCCTGGAGGCATAGAGCGTGTCATCGGCCTCCTCTCTGTGTTGTTAACCTGTCTGTTCTGGCCTGGAGGCATAGAGCTGTGATCGGCCTCGTCTCTGTGTTTGTAACCTTGTCTGTTCTGGCCTGGAGGCATAGAGCTGTGATCGGCCTCCTCTCTGTGTGTGTTAGCCTGTCTGTTCTGGCCTGCAGGCATAGAGCTGTGATCGGCCTCCTCTCTGTGTGTTAGCCTGTCTGTTCTGGCCTGGAGGCATAGAGCTGTGATCGGCCTCCTCTCTGTGTTTAACCTGTCTGTTCTGGCCTGAGCGCATAGAGCTGTGATCGGCCTCCTCTCTGTGTGTTAGCCTGTCTGTTCTGGCCTGGAGGCATAGAGCTGTGATCGGCCTCCTCTCTGTGTGTTAGCCTGTCTGTTCTGGCCTGCAGGCATAGAGCTGTGATCAGCCTCCTCTCTCTGTTAGCAGGAGGTGCTGCTATTCCTATCATTTCTAATCATCAGGGTGAGATACGGGTTAGGATCTCTAAGCTATTGTTTACACAGTACTTTATTTGTTCTGCTCTGGGTGCATTATACAGCAGTAGGCAGGCAGGCTGCAGTGTATTTTGGTACTTAGACTCCAAAGGAAATATTGTGTTTTTACAGACAATTTGTTCCCGTTATTGGAAAATTGGCACATATGTAAGTACATATGAACCGTTTTTCACTGCAGGTCATGATGTGGGCGTCTGGTAAAAATATCCCGACCAACTGACCAAGCTTAAACATTTTTCTGCTTGGAAAAACAGCTAATTATTTAAAAGTAACTAAATAATGCACAATTTAAAAATAAGTGTTATGTTCCATATGTCTGGAAAAACTGCAGAGGGTAAGAGGGTGTTTTCCCACTCGTATTGTTCGTGGTAAATAGTCTTATTTCCTAGATGGCAGCTCTGCTTCTAGCTCCTAAGCAACTTTGCACAATTTTTTTTTTGTGTGTGTTATTTCTTCCATTATTAGCCCTGAACATTTTTTGTGTTATTACATACAGCCGGAAATAACTTTTGGATATCTGGTTGTAATGCTGGTAAGTCACCAGCATTACAACCAGGAATACAACTTTCCCGAATTGGATCCTTTGTTCGTACCCCCCCAGAGTAACTGAACTTATTCCAGAGGCTGCACCAAAACACTGGCGGCGGAGAAGAGGTATTCGGAGTGGACTTCTAGTCCGACTCAGGAGGCGTGCACAACATCCACCTCTTCCGAGTATATTACTCGATAATGTTCAGTCTCTGGATAATAAAGTAGACGAGCTCAGGGAGAGGATCTCCTTCCAAAGAGACATCAGGGATTGTAACATACTCTGTTTTACGGAAACACGGCTCTCTCGGGATATACTCTCCCAATCCTTACATCCAACTCAGTACATCGCGCAGACAGGAATAAAGTACTCTCTGGGAAGAAGAAAGGCGGGGGTGTATGTTTCACGATTAACTACTCATGGTGTGATTTTGATAATATACAGAAACTCAAGTCCTTTTGTTCACCCGACCTAGAATACCTCACAATCAAATGCCGACCATATTACCTCCCAAGATAATTATCTTTGATTATAGTCACAGCGTGTATATTCCCCCTCAAGCCGATACCATGACGGCCCTCAAAGAACTACACTGGACTTTATGCAAACTGGAAACCACATATCCTGAGGCCGCATTTATTGTAGCTGGGGATTTGAATAAGGCAACTTTGAGGAAAACACTACCGAAGTTAAACTGTAGTACTCACATTGACTGTAGTACTCGCTCTGGAAAAACATTGGAACATTGCTACTCAACTTTTCAAAACGCCTACAAGGCCCTCCCCAGCCCTCCCTTCGGCAAATCTGATCATGACTCCATTTTGTTCCTCCCTTCCTATAGGCAGAAACTCAAACAGGAAGTACCAGTGCTAAGGTCTATTCAACGCTGGACTGACCAATCGGAATCCATGCTTCAAGATTGTTTTGATCATGCGGACTGGAATATGTTCCGTCTAGCCTCTGAGAATAACATTGACGAATACACGGATACGGCGACTGAGTTCATCAGGAAGTGTATAGGAGGTGTTGTATCCACTGTGACTATTAAAACCTACCCAAATCAGAAACCGGGGATAGATGGCAGCATTCGCGCAAAACTGAAAGCGCGAACCAGCACATTTAACCATGGCAAGGTGACTAGGAATATGGCCGAATACAAACAGTGTAGTTATTCCCTCCGTAAGGCAATCAAACAGGTAAAATGTCAGTACAGAGACAAAGTGGAGTCGTAATTCAACGGCGCAGACACGAGACATATGTGGCAGGGTCTACAGACAATCCCGGACTACAAAGGGGAAACCATTCGAACAAACACCTTCGGCCGCTTTGAGGATAACACAGTGCCACCGACACGGCCCGCTATCAAGGACTGTGGCCTCTCCTTCTCCGTGGCCAACGTGAGTAAGACATTTTAAGCGTGTTAACCCTCGCAAGGCTGCCAGCCCAGACGGCATTCCTAGTCGTGTCCTCAGAGCATGCGCAGACCAGCTGGCTGCTGTCCCCACTTGCTTCAAGATGTCCACCATTGTTCCTGTACCCAAGAAAGCAAAGGTAACTGAACTAAATTACTATTACCCCGTAGCACTCACTTCTGTCATCATGAAGTGCTTTGAGAGGCTAGTTAAGGATCCTATCACCTCTAACTTACCTGACACCCTAGACCCACTTCAATTTGCTTACCGTCCCAATAGATCCACAGACGATGCAATCTCCATCGCACTGCACACTGCCCTATCCCATCTGGACAAAAGGAATACCTATGTAAGATTGCTGTTCATTTACTGTAACTCAGCATTCAACACCATAGTACCCTCCAAGCTCATCATTAAGCTCAGGGCCTTGGGTCTGAACCCCACCCTGTGCAACTGGGTCCTGGACTACCTGATGGGCCGCCCCCAGGTGGTGATGGTAGGAAACAACATCTCCACTCTGCTGATCCTCAACTCAGCCCCCTTCTGAACTCCCTGTTCACCCATGACTGCGTGGCCACACACACTTCCAACTCAATCATCAAGGTTGCAGACGACACAACAGTAGTAGGCCTGGTTACCAACAATGACGAGACAGCCTACAGGGAGGAGGTGAAGGCCATGGGAGAGTGGTGTCAGGAAAATAACCTCTCACTCGACGTCAACAAAACAAAGGAGCTTCAGGAAACAACAGAGGGAGCACCCCCCTATCCACATCGACGGGACCGCAGTGGAGAAGGTGGAAAGCTTCAAGTTCCTCAGCGTACACATCACTGACGACCTGAAATGGTCGACCCACACAGACAGTGTGGTGAAGAAGGCGCAACAGATTCACAATTGAGGGCATGCTGTCGGACTGTATCACCGCCTGGTACGGTAACTGCACCGCCCGCAACTGCAGGGCTCTCCAGAGGGTGGTGCCATCTGCCCAACGCATCACCGGCGGCAAACTACCTGCCCTCCAGGACACCTACAGCCCCCAATGTCACAGGAAGGCCAAAAAGATCATCAAGGACATCAACCACCTGAGCTCCAGAAGGCGAGGTCAGTACAGGTGCACCAAAGCTGGGACCGAGAGACTGAAAAACAGCTTATATCTCAAGGACATCAGACTGTTAAATAGCCATCACTAGCTGGCTTCTACCCGGTTACGCAACCCTGCATCTTAGAGGTTGCTGCCCTATATAGTTAGACTTGGAATCACTGGCCTCTTTAATAATGGATCACTAGTCACTTTAATAATGTTTACATACTGCTTTACTCATCTCATATTTTATTTTACTGATTTCTTTCTACTTTTAATTTTTTTAAGTTCAATTTTTTTGCACTTCCGGAAAATTTGCTCGAATCTAATTATTTATATATTTCTTAATTCTATTCTTTTACTTTTATATTTTGTGTGTATTGTTGTGAATTGTTAAATACTATGCACTGTTGGAGTTAGGAACCAACAAGCATTTCGTAAATCCGCAATAACAACTGCTAAATATGTTACTTTATGTGACCAATAAAATTTGATTTGAGTATACACATACGTACTGTTCAGATAAACACATTACATACTGTTCAGTATAACACATACATACTGTTTTCAGTATAACCCAACATACATACATACTGTTCAGGTAATAAACAATTACATTAACTGTTTTCAGTATAACACATACATACTGTTCAGTATAACACATACATACTGTTTCACGTTTCAGGTTAGACCCAGATGCAGACAGTGTCGAAGTAACAAAAGTGTATTACTAATACAGGGGCAGGAAAAACAACAGGTCAAGGGCAGGCAGAGGTCGGTAATCCAGATGGGGTTCAAAAGGTCCAGTACGGCAGGCAGTCTCAGGGTCAGAGCAGGCAGGGGTCAATTATCCAGTGTGGTGTGGCAAGGTACAGAACGGCAGGCAGGCTCAGGGTCAGGGCAGGCAGAAAGGTCACACCTGTAAAAAACTAGATAACAGGAACTAAAACAGACAGGAGCAAGGGGAAAACCGCTGGTAAGTTTCACGAAACAAAACGAACTGGCAACAGACAAACTGAGAACACAGGTATAAATACACTGGGGATAATGGGGAAGATTGGCGACACCTGGAGACAAGCACAAAGACTGGTGCAACAGATCAGGGTGTGACATACTGTCCAGTATAACACATACATACTGTTCAGTATAACACATACATACTGTTCAGTATAACACATACATACTGTTTAGTATAACACATACATACTGTTTAGTATATCACATACATACTGTTCAGTATAACACATATATACTATTCAGTTTAACACATACATACTATTCAGTATATGAAATCAAATCAAATGTTATTTGTCACCTGCGCCAAATACAACATGTGCAGAACTTACAGTGAAATGCTTACTTACATGCCCTTAACCAACAACGCAGGTTTAAGAAAAATAAGTGTAAAGTAAAAAATAGATAAGTAAATTAAAAAATTAAAAAAGGTACAAATAATTAAAGAGCAGCAGTAAAATATATACAGAGGGTACCGGTACAGAGTCAATGCGCGGGGGCACCGGTTAGTTGAGGTAATCGAGGTATATGTACATGTAGGTAGAGTTAAAGTGACTATGTATGCATAGATAATAAACAGAGAGTATTTTATTTTATTTTTGTATTTATTTTTTAATTAACCTTTATTTAACTAGGCAAGTCAGTTAAGAACAAATTCTTATTTACAATGATGGCCTACCAAAAGGCAAAAGGCCTCCTGCGGGGACGGAGGCCTGTGATCATTTTTTATTTTTTTTAAAATACAATATAAATATAGGACAAAACACACATCACAACAAGAGAGATACAACACTACATGAAGAGAGACCTAAGACAACAACATAACAGAAAAACATGACACAGCATGGTAGCAACACAACATGACAACAACATGGTAGCAACACAACATGGTAGCAGCACAAAAACATGGTACAAACATTATTGGGCACAGACAACAGCACAAAGGTCAAGAAGGTAGAGACAACAATACATCATACAAAGCAGCCACAGCTGTCAGTAAGAGTGTCCATGATTGAGTCTTTGAATTAAGAGATTGAGATAAAACTGTCCAGTTTGAGTGTTTGTTGCAGCTCGTTCCAGTCGCTAGCTGCAGTGAACTGAAAAGAAGAGCGACCTAGGGATGTGTGTGCTTTGGGGACCTTTAACAACTGGCAGAATGGGTGATGGCAGAACGGGTGTTGTATGTGGAGAATGAGGGCTGCAGTAGATATCTCAGATAGGGGGGAGTGAGGCCTAAGAGGGTTTTATAAATAATCATCAACCAGTGGGTCTTGTGACGGGTATAGCAGCAGCGTAAAAGAGGGGGGGCAATGCAAATAGTCTGGGTAGCCCCTTGATTAGCTGTTTAGGAGTCTTATGGCTTGGTGGTGGAAGCTGTTCAGAAGCCTTTTGGACCTAGACTTGGCGCTCCGGTACCGCTTACCGTGCGGTAGCAGAGAGAACAGTCTATGACTAGGGTGGCTGGAGTCTGTGACAATTTTATGGGCCTTCCTTTGACACCACCTGGTATAGAGGTCCTGGATGGCAGGCAGCTTAGCCCCAGTTATGTACCGGGCCGTACGCACTACCCTCTGTAGTGCCTTGCTTTCGGAGGCCGAGCAGTTGCCATAACAGGCAGTGATGCAGCCAGTCAGGATGCTCTCGATGGTGCAGCTGTAGAACTTTTTTAGGATCTGAGGACCCATGCCAAATCTTTTCAGTCTCCTGAGGGGGAATAGCCTTTGTCGTGCCCTCTTCACGACTGTCTTGGTGTGTTTGGACCATGACAGTTTGTTGGTGATGTGGACACCAAGGAACTTGAAGTTCTCAACCTGCTCCACTACAGCCCCATCGATGAGAATGGGGGCGTGCTCGGTCCTCCTTTTCCTGTAGTCCACAATCATCTCCTTTGTCTTGATCACATTGAGGGAGAGGTTGTTGTCCTGGCACCACACGGCCAGGTCTCTGACCTCCTCTCTATATGCTGTCTCATTGTTGTCAGTAATCAATCCTAACACTGTTGTGTCATCTGCAAACTTAATGATGGTGTTGGAGTCGTGCCTGGCCATGCAGTCATGAGTGAACAGGGAGTACAGGAGGGGACTGAGCACGCACCCCTGAGTGGCCCCCGTGTTGAGCGTGAAGGATGTGTTGTTACCTACCCTTACCACCTGGGGGCGGCCCATCAGGAAGTCCAGGATCCAGTTGCAGAGGGGGGTGTTTAGTCCCAGGGTCTTTAGCTTAGTAATGAGCTTTGAGGGCACTATGGTGTTGAACGCTGAGCTGTAGTCAATGAATAGCATTCTCACATAGGTGTTCCTTTTGTCCAGGTGGGAAAGGGCGGTGTGGAGTGCAATAGAGATTGCATCATCTCTGGATCTGTTGGGGCGGTATGCAAATTTGAGTGGGTCTAGTGTTCCTGGGATAATGGTGTTGATGTGAACCATGACCAGCCTTTCAAAGCACTTCATGGCTACATACGTGAGTGCTACGGGTCGGTAGTCATTTAGGCAGGTTACCTTAGTATACTGCTCCTAACCCAGTTTCTATTCAGCTGTAATAACAATTGTGGTTCTCAATCCCCTTTGAAATGGTATTAGTGCCGAATTTGAATGGAAAGGTCTCTATCATTCAAATAAAAAAATATATAGGTATATTTTGGTTAATTTACCTTTAGTATAGTCAGAGCCACCCACCCCTTCCCTCCACATGCAGAGTAATAATAAAGATGCCCCCAGCAGTCTCGGTAGGATCTCTAGCTCCCATCACAGATTCATGCTACCTTCGTTAGCATTCAGCCCTGTTCTATTCTTTAAAACACATTGGAATTCCCAACATAGCTAACGGCGCTAGAGTTGCATATACAGTAACTACTTAGCGGAGATAGATAAGCCTGTTCTTAGTATATTACCCTGCTATCTCCTCCTTTCCTCTCCTATCCACCCTACCCTGCCACGGGTTCCCAGGCTGAGCTAGGCTGCGTCCTCAATGGCACCCTATTCCCTACATAGTGCACTACTATGGGCCCTGGTCAAAAGTAGTGAACTATATAGGGAATAGGGTGTCATTTGGGACGCAATCCAAGTCTCTATCTAACAGCAGGGGAACCTTTTCTCTTAAGGTAACATTTATCATCCCCAGGGATTTGATTAGAGGCAGGAGATAAGACTTTAAACCCCCTTGTTTTAAGCCTGAGAGGGTAAGGAATGGAGGTAGCAGGTGTAGAGCCATGGGAACAGAGATGGAGGTTGGTGATAATGTAATGTTTAGTGGCGCACCAGGTTGTGTGTCAGAGCCCAGAGGACGGGAACCAAAATGAAGCTGTTAAATGTCCAGTGTCATCTTGGGAATGTGTCACTTGTTGCACGCCCATAGACTCTCACTGTTTAATTTAGGTGATGGACGCTTCGTTGTGTTTACGGACCGGGAAAGACGAGGGTTCTCTCTCTACTGTATTGTGTCAGACTCTGAAGTAATTTCTATTGTAGATGCATGAGCATTGTTGTTCCTCGCGCTCTCAGAATGGGGGACATTTAAAGGGATACTGCAAGATTTTACTTACCCAGAGTCAGATGAACTCTTGGATCCCATTTGTATGTATATGTGTGCTGTATGAAGGAAGTTAGTGGTAGTTTCACGAGCCAATGCTAAATAGCATTAGCGCAGTGACTTGAAGTCTACAGGTACTGTAGCATTGCTCGCAGTATCCCTTTAACTATGTATAATATGATGTAAGGTTTTAGTTGAATCCATGTTTCCTTTGTGTTGTCAAGCATGATGTGAATTGACATAAGGCAAGTACAACTACTATGACCAAGATGAGTTGTGTGTTTACCCATTCATATCTCATGAGTTAGTATGATTTAGTATTCGATTTAGTATTCATGAGGACCCATAATACCTGGCCATCTGCCCTCCCTAAATCATTGCATTGAACGTTTTAGCAGACTTGTAGCCCTCCCTAACTGCAGCTCTGTGGGTGATAAAATGTATTGACAATTTTGATACCTTCTGGAATCAAAGCTTGTTTTATCAGGAGGATGGGATGCACCGAAATCATTTGGGTTTCTGGATCCTTTCACACCATTATAAGGCTGCGTTGAGACAATTACTTATCAATGACCCCAGCCCAGCTCAGTTAATCCATACCCTTGTGTCGCTGAGTTGCCATAATGCTTCAGCAAATGTACATTATCCCAGGGGGCGTTGGAAAACACAATTGTAAGTAACCTAATTTAAGTCCCTCTAACTGCCCTGAATACCTCTGCTGATCCCACAGCTATAGTATGCAGTTGTCATGTGCCTATGAACCAGAGTTATACTGTTAGCACTGAGGCAGTGTGCCCTAGTAGGAAGTCCACTGTATGCAGTTCACCCTGCACTAACATAAATAACATGAGCACATCTACTTCTGTTAAGCTTCCCAGTAAAGCAATGAAAACAATCAAGCATCCCAGAAAAGTGCTAAAAATAGCCCATGTGTCACGCCCTGGCCTTAGTATTCTTTGTTTTCTTTATTATTTTAGTTAGGTCAGGGTGTGACATGGGGAATGTATGTGTTTTTTGTAGTGTCTAGGGTGGTTGTAAGGTTTAGGGGGTTTATTAGAGTAGTTGGGTTTATGTTTAGTATAGTAGTCTAGCTGTGTCTATGGTTGAGTGTAGGTATCTAGGAAAGTCTATGGTTGCCTGAATTGGGTCTCAATTAGAGACAGCTGGTTATTGTTGTCTCTGATTGGGAGCCATATTTAAGGCAACCATAGGCTTTAGCTGTTTGTGGGGAATTGTCTATGTTGAACGTAAGTAGTTTGTGTGTGCACTTGCGTTGGTAGCTTCACGGTCGTTTGTTGTTTTTGTATAGTTTGTATAAGTGTTTCGTTTCATGTTCATCTTCGTCGTTATAATAAAAGAAGATGGCTTATTTTCCACATGCTGCGTTTTGGTCCGTCTCTCCTCCACACGATCGTGACACCATGTTAACATATGTAGCCTAAGAAACAAGGTTCATGAAGTCAATAACTTGCTAGTAACAGATGACATTCATATTCTGATTATCTCAGAAACTCACTTAGATAATACCTTTGATGATACCGTGGGAGCAATACATGGTTATAACATCTACAGAAAAGACAGCAATTCCAGTGGGAGCGGTGTTCGGTCTATATTAAGAACCACATTCCTGTAAAGCTTAGAGAGGATCTCATGTTAAACACTGAAGTAATATGGCTACAGGTTCATCTGCCTCACCTAAATTCCATTATTGCGGGAAGCTGCTATAGACCACCAAGTGCTAACAGTCAGTAACTGTATAATATGTGTGAAATGCTTGATAATGTATGTGATATCGACAGAGGTATATTTTCTGGGTGATGTCAATATTGACTGGCTTTCATCAAGCTGCCCACTCAAGAAAAAGCTTCAAACTGTAACCAGTGCCTGCAACCTGGTTCAGGTTATTAGTCAACCTACCAGGGTAGTTACAAACAACACGGGAAGGAAGTCATCAACCTGTACTGATCACATCTTTACTAATGCTGCAGAAATTTGTTTTAAAGCAGTATCCAGATCCATCAGATGTAGTGATCACAATATAATAGCCATATCTAGGAAAACCAAAGTTCCAAAGGCTGGGCCTAATATAGTGTATAAGAGGTCATACAAGAAGTGATTCTTATGTTGATGATGTAAATAATATTTTCTGGTCTATGGCGTATAATGAGGAGCAGCCAGATGCTGCACTTATGAAATCGCTTATTCCAGTTACTAATAATCATGCACCCATTAAGACAATTACTGTAAAAACTGTTTAATCTCCTTGGATTGATGAGGAATTGAAAAATGGTATGGTTGAGAGGGATGAGGCAAAAGGTTTGGCAAATAAGTCTGGCAGCACAACCGATTGGCAAAAGTACTGCAAAATGAGAAATCATGTGACTAAACTGAATAGAAAGAAGAAGAAACTATGCTGTGAAACAAAGATAAATGATAGAAAGAATGATAGTAAAAGGCTTTGGAGCACCTTAACTTCTTTGGGGTAGGAGGCAGTATTTTCATGTCCGGATGAAAAGCATGCCCAGAGTAAACTGCCTGCTACTCAGGCCCAGATGCTAGGATATGCATATTATTAGTAGATTTGGATGGAAAACACTCTGAAGTTTCTAAAACTATTTGAATGATGTCTGTGGGTATAACAGAACTCATACGGCAGGCAAAAACCTGAGAAAAAATCCAACCAGGAGGTGGGAAATCTGAGGTTTGTAGTTTTTCAACTCTTTGCTTATCCAAGATACAGTGGGAATGGGGTCATATTGCACTTCCTAAGGCTTCCACTAGATGTCAAGAGTCTTTAGAACCTTGTTTCAGGCTTCTACTGTGAAGTGGGGGCGAATGAGAGGGGAATGAGTCAGAGGTCTGCCAGAGAGCCACGAGCTGACCAGGAGCGTTCACGTGAGAGAGTTAGCTTGCGTTCCATTGCATTTCTGAAGACAAAGGAATTTAGAAGATTTATGTTAAAAACATCCTAAAGATTGATTCTATACATCGTTTGACATGTTTCTACGGACTGTAACGGGACTTTTTGACTTTTTGTCTGCACCTAGTTATCGCGCGTCATGAATTTTGATTACTGGGCTAAACGCGCTAACAAAAAGGAGTTATTTGGACATAAATGATGGACTTCATCGAACAAAACAAACATTTATTGTGGAACTGGGATTCCTGGGAGTGCATTCTGATGAAGATCATCAAAGGTAAGTGAATATTTATAATGCTATTTCTGGCTTCTGTTGACTCCAACATGGGGGATATCTGTTTGGCTTGATTTGTCGTCTGAGCGCCGTACTCAGATTATTGCATGGTGTACTTTTTCCGTAAAGTTTTTTTGAAATCTGACACAGCGGTTGCATTAAGGAGAAGTGGATCTAAAATTCCATGCATAACAGTTGTATCTTTTAGCAATGTATATTATGAGTATTTTTGTATATTGATGTGGCTCTCTGCAAAATCACAGGATGTTTTGGAACTACTGAACATAACGCGCCAATGTAAACTGAGAATTTTGGATATAAATATGAACTTTACCGAACAAAACATACATGTATTGTGTAACATGAAGTCCTATGAGTGTCATCTGATGAAGATCATCAAAGGTTAGTGATTAATTTTATCTCTATTTCTGCTTTTTGTGACTCCTCTCTTTGGCTGGAAAATGGCTGTGTTTTTCTGTGACTTAGCTCTGACCTAACATAATCGTTTGGTGTGCTTTCGTCGTAAAGCCTTTTTGAAATCGGACACTGTGGCTGGATTTACAACAAGTGTATCTTTAAAATGGTGTAAAATACTTGTATGTTTGAGGAATTTTAATTATGGGGTTTCTGTTGTTTTGAATTTGGCGCCCTGCAGTTTCACTGGCTGTTGACGAGGTGAGACTCTACCGTCCCACATACCCTAGAGAGGTTAAATGATATTTTGGGCAAAAGGCAAACTCAGCTTCATCATCCATTGAACCAGATGGCTCATTCATCACAAAACACACTGATATTGTCACGCCCTGATCTGTTTCACCTGTCTTTGTGATTGTCTCCACCCAKCTCCAGGTGTCACCTGTTTTCCCCATTAGTCCCTGGGTATTTATTCCGGTGTTCCCTGTTTGTCTGTTGCCAGTTCATCTTGTCTTGTTCAAGTCAACCAGTGTGTTTTCCCATGCACCTGCTTTTTCTTATCTCTCTTTTGCTAGTCCTCCTGGTTTTGACCCTTGCCTTCCCTGACTCTGAACCCGCCTGCCTGACCATACGGCCTGCCCTGACCTCGAGCCTGCCTGCAACTCTGTACCTTCTGGGCTCTGACCTTGTTTATGATATTTTTCCTGTCCACGAACATTCTCTTGCCTGCCCCTTTGATTATAATAAATATCAGACTCGAACCATCTGCCTCCCGTGTCTGCWTCTGGGTCTCGCACTGTGCCCTTATATTGCCAACTACTTTAATGTTTTTTTCATTGGCAAGGTTTGCACACCTAGGCATGACATGCCAGCAACAAATTCTGACACTACACATCATAGTATATCTGACCAATTTATGAAGGACAAGTATTGTAATTTTGAATTGCGTAAAGTGAGTGTGGAAGAGGTGAAAAAATTATTGTTGTGTATCAACAATGACAAGCCACCGGGGTCTGACAATTTGGATGGAAAATTACTGAGGATAATAGTGGACGATATTGCCACTCGTATTTTCCATATGTTCAATTTAAGCTTACTAGAAATTGAGTCCCCTCAGGCCTGGAGGAAAGCAAAAGTAATTCCGCTACCTAAGAATAGTAAAGCCCCCTTTACTGGCTCAAATAGCTGACCAATCTGCCTGTTACCAACCCTTAGTAAACATTTGGGAAAAAATTGTGTTTGACCAGATACAATGTTATTTTACAATAAACAAATTGACAACAGACTTTCAGCAGGCTTAAAGTGAAGGACATTAAACAAGCACAGCACTTACACAAGTCACTGATTGGCTGAGAGAAATTGATGACAAAACGATTGTGGGGGCTCTTTTGTTAGACTTCGGTGTGGATTTTGACATTATCGATCATAGTCTGCTGTTGGAAAAACGTATTTGTTATGGCTCTACAACCCCTGCTATATTGTGGATAAGAGTTACGTGTCTAACAGAACACAGGATGTTCTTTAATGGAAGCCTCTCAAACATAATCCAGGTAGAATGAGGAAGTCCCCAAGGTAGCTGTCTAGACCCCTTACTTTTCTCAATTGTTACTAACAGCATTAAACTGACTTAATTTTGCTGGACCCCAGGAAGATTAACAGCTAATGGGGATCCATAATAAATGATGGATGTTTCACATTTACCAGACACTCTTACAGTAACAAGTGCATACATTATTCATACTTGTTTTTCTCTGTACTGGTCCCCCATGGGAATTGAACCCACAACCCTGTCGTTGTAAGCGCCATGCTCTACCAACTGAGCCACACAGTAATGCCCTCTCAGATATTAACTGTTTTTTTATTTCTCCCTGGCCTTTCATTGATATTACTGAGAGTGGCGAGCTGGATAATGTACATATCTGGTTTCCCAGGCAGGTGGAAATGTATACTGTTTTTCTCTAACACTGCATTGATCTTACTGATAGAGTGTAGAAATCAGAAATCACCTAGAAATCAGTCTCTGGATAAAAGGCAAGGACGGAAAACAGCTGGACTGCAGCCTTCAAGGACTGGAGCTGTGCACCTCTGATCTGGACACCACAGTAACACACAGTACAGTAGTAGTTACAGTAGCAGTGTGTGTGGGGTGAGGACATTGGAAAGGAATCCTGAGACAGAGGCTGTGTCCCAAATGGCACTCCATTCCCTATATATTGCACTACTTTTCATCATGAAAAGGACTGGTTAAAAGTAGTCCTCTGTATAGGGTGCCATTTGGGACACAGTAGGAGAGGGATATGTTGGATGAGTGATTTATCTGTCAGGCACAGGCTATAGATGAGAATCCCCACACTGGCTACTTCATTTTGTACCTCCCTCTGTCATGCAATGTATCTACAGCTAGACACGCTTTCATTAATAATTATTTCCAGTTCAATACTCTAATGACACCCGCACTCTACCGCACACACACAGGGTGCGAATGCACGCACATTCACACACACGAGTGCACACACACACACTCTGCACACGTCTTACAGATGTGTCAGTGACATCTCTGTTGGGGGTGAACAGTGTGAGAGCGGGAGTTACAGGGTCCATACTTGGAGAGTATAGAGATGGAGGTAAGAGATTTGCCCTTGAAGAAATCACTGATCTGAACAGGTTGGATCACTTATTTATCCAATCCTTTTAATGAAGTGGTCCCGAGCTAGTCTCGAGCTCCCGCTGCGTGGTCCCGAGCTCCCGCTGTGCCACTCGGGCGGTCTAATGCACTGCATCTCAGTGCTAGAGATGTCACTACAGACCCTGGTTCGATTCCTGGCTGTATCACAACCGGCCGTGATTGGGAGTCCCATAGGGCGGCGCACAATTGGCCCAGCGTCGTCCGGGTTTGGCCGGGGTAGGCCGTCATTGTAAATAAGAATTTGTTCTTAACTGACTTGCCTAGTTAAATAAAGGTTAAATCAAATAAATCAATCAAATAAAAAGAGGTCAGGAAAAACTCCTAAGTGAAAGAGCCAGAGCTCTTGAGTTTCCCTGTCTGGTGTTGAGTGGGACTGTCTGACTGGGACATTAGAGCCAGTGACTAATAACACTTGTGAGTGCAGACCGACAGACTGAGTGTGAAAATGTTTATCAAGTCATTATTTTTCTCTTAAGATTCCCAGCAGGCATGACTCTAGCTGGAGATATGAATGAGCAAGTAACACTGGCTGTTGATAAGTGATCACCTCCAATTAATCCTGATTCTTCACCACGCTATCAAGAAGAGCAGAGTAGGCTGAAGGCTCCTTCTTAACATTGACAGAGATATTAAAAGTGACATGGATAGTTTTATGCATAATAATTCATTCTAATAATTTTTGTTTATGAGCTCTTTACACGACAGTGTAAAGCTGATATATTCAAATTAATTCAGGATAATTCTATTGTAACATGAATCTATTTTTATTTTAGGGTACATAGAGTTTTCTTAACCACTGTTCCAGACTATGATAGGATGGTTGTGTAAGGTTTGTGACAGCCAAACCCTCAGATCGTGAGACCCTTCAAGCATTCGGCAGGTTAGGCACAGTTCCTGTCCTGCTGTGCCAACTGAAGATAGAAAACATGCTAATAGAGCTCTTACAACTCCCTATTCTCAACAACAATGAATTACAAATAATGTTTACAATACATTTCTATCTGAACATTCTGAACGGGTTCTGTCTCACTCAAGGTAGGACATCACATAGGGAACCATCTTTCACGCAAAGAAAGGGAGAGGGAGAAAGAGAGAGATGTAGAAAGAGAGAGATGTATAGCTGATTCAGACTGGGCTGGCTGGTTGCCTGCTGTCATCAATAGCTTACTGCACTGCCTTTCTCTTTCCTAGCTTTCTCTCT
>NC_036848.1:40095714-40195400 GCF_002910315.2 Salvelinus sp. IW2-2015
AACAGAATAAAGAGGTAATTAACCGTACCGACTACGATCATGAAATCAACGTTTGGGAAGTTGATGTGCATGAATATTTCAATATCCAGCTACACAGCTGCTCATTATGTTGATATGTTGATAGAGTGATGTCAACTTTTGAGAATGTTCCGCACCCATCACCTCACCCCCCCCCATGTAATTACCGTTATGATTCACCCCGCTAGTGATTAAATATACTATAAATCTAGATCAAACGTTACCCTCTGTTGTTTTCGTTTTCTCTCTGTTAAGGTTTGGAAGGCTTGTCTAATTGTAGTTCTGTTGGGCTGTTAAGAGGACTGCAGTATTGTCCGTGTACACACACACACACACACACACACACACACACACACACACACACACACACACCTTAGTTGGCAGACCCTCTGTGGTTGAGTGGGAGCTGCCGTAGTATCCTAAATGACTGTGCCGTGGGGTACCACAGGAAAACAGAGGGGTGCATTGGCATAACTATATGCTAGAACCATAGTCTCTGGGTTTTGATTGCAAATGAACTTAGCCTGCAAAAATAAGATGTTAATCATCAATTTTCATCTATGTTCGATTAATTATTCAATGGTGCAGTGTATGCACCCACTGTTTTGCTATTTATATCATTTATATTTTTATTCTCTGTGATAATCCCCAGGGTGTTTTTGGTGATATGCACTGTGCAGGACAAATGTCTGTAGAATCTGAATGTTGCTGACCAGAAATAAAAGGCTGTTCTTGGAAAGCAACTCTGGGGTTTTCTGGATGTTATTTTAGTGTTATGGATCGATTTCCAGGACATGAGTGATGTCTTCATTTGTACTGTAGACCGGAATTGAGGTTCTTTGTTGCCAGCGTTTGCCCGTTTTCATTATATCCTTGGCATTTGTTGTGTTTATGGTGTATTACTTCAGAGGAATGGCAGCCAGCGAGAAGAAGTCTAGCTACTGCTCCACTGTTAGAAATGGAACATCTTACTTCCTCTGTCTGCCAAAACCTGGATTGAACTCACAGTAGAGCACGCACACACACACACACGCCCACACCTCTACAAAAAGTGAAGAACTCATTTACGCTTCTTATTCAGACTGGGGCTTGCTTGGCCAACCAGTGTGAGTGTGCAATCAGTTCACTGCCTTCTATTTTGCTGCAGAAACAGAGCGCTGCAGAAACACCGCTTCAGGGGAAGCGATAGCAATCATTTCAATAATGACGATGACGACTGTGATGAAAAATAAATTGAAAATAAAAACTTAGCCCCGAGTAAAAGTTTCTAAATTTTCCAAAAATATTCTAAAAATGAGTTCACTTTCTCTGTTTGCTCTRGCTCTCTCAGACTCCCCTCTCCCTCCCTCTTTCTTTCTCTCGCTCTCTCAGACTCCCCTCTCCCTCCCTCTTTACTTTCTCAGGCGTTCGTTTGCAGTCTATCTGACAGATATGGCATAGCCAATGATCTCATTATGCAATTATATTGAGCTAATATTAATATATTGCTATTATATGCAGAGTAGATACCTTTATCAGGGACAATTTGCATATGTTACATTTAGCTCTGCATATGCATGTAGACAGGATGCAGACTGGAGCTGTAGGGAGGAACAGAACAGGCTTTTCTCCAACAACACCAACAGAGATAGACACCCGCCAGACACCATGTCGCCTAGGGTTCATCCATGCTAATAAATGATTAATTGATACTGTCAATGATAACCCTTCTTCTCCCTTCTTCTCCTCACACTCTCTCTCTCTCTCTCTCTCTGTGTTGTGCTGTGTAGGAGTGAAGGCGGTATTCTCAGACCACTACCAGCGTAACGCAGGCCCAAAATGGCCTGGACATGCTGGTGAGCTCCGCTATAGGCTGCCAGGGTGGTGGTAGTGACCGCCGACCAGATCAACCATCGCTACCACAGCCTGGAGCAACTCAGTGGGCGGGGCAAGGACGAGGACCTCAGGAAACCACTGCAGGTCTGAGCCAATCAGGGGATAGAACACATTTCGGACCATAAAACACCAGGGCCCGATTCATAAAGCATCTCAGAGTAGGAGTGCTGATCTAGGATCAGGTCCCCCTTTTTATTCCTTATGATTTCAAAAGCAAAACTGATCCTAGATCAGCACTGCGACTCTGACTGTGAATACAGGCTGAGGACCAGAACTCCAGAAAGTGGAGATAACGTC
The DNA here is from genome assembly GCF_002910315.2 of Salvelinus sp. IW2-2015. Classification (NCBI taxonomy): domain Eukaryota; kingdom Metazoa; phylum Chordata; class Actinopteri; order Salmoniformes; family Salmonidae; genus Salvelinus; species Salvelinus sp. IW2-2015. The sequence goes on from NC_036848.1 coordinate 40,097,905, forward strand.
TGAGAAGTCTTAAGACCTGTAGCCTACTGTGAATAAGCACTGTGTCACGCCCTGACCTTAGAGAGCCTTTTTATGTCTCTATTTGGTTTGGTTAGGGTGTGATTTGGGGTGGGCATTCTATGTTTTGTTTTCTATGTTTCTTTATTTCTATGTTTTGGCCGGGTATGGTTCTCAATCAGGGACAGCTGTCTATCGTTGTCTCTGATTGGGAACCATACTTAGGTAGCCCTTTTCCCTCCTTTCAGTGTGGGAAGTTAACTTTGTTTGTGGCACTATATGCCCTTAAGCTTCACGGTCGTTTTGTATTGTTTTGTTGGCGTCATTCCAAAATAAAAAGTAATGAACGCTCACCACGCTGCACCTTGGTCTTCTTCCAGCATCGGCCATGACACACTGGCGCATTGTATTGTACGAGGTCATCAGTCGCAGAATGGATTTACCTTTACTCCAGAGAGAAAAAACTGTTCTACTGTTTAGCATTTTCATGCTTCATGTCCAAATCATTCTAAAGTATCTAAAAATAGTGTTGTCATAATACAAACATTTTACTAACGAAACGACATAGGCCAAGTATCACAATACCGAGTAGTATTGCATTGAAAATAACGGCGATTAAACTTAATGATGTCACACCCCCCCCCACACCCCCCCAAAAATCAAAACTAACACTGTCCAAATAAAATGTAGTGGGTTGAAGTGTTTCAATTACCCATTTAGGCAAATTGCGCATTAATAAATTGGAGACAGCCCTCCCACCTCGAGTTACATGTCTCAGGTAGCCCGCGAAAGCCAGCATGGATAGAATGGAATAATTGACTAATATTTGCCATATTCTAATAATAATAATGTGCCAAGATATTTTCAGCATCTGTGCAATGGTGAAACTTGCCAGCCAACCAGAAAAGCAAGGCGAAGCAATTCAAGCATTCTTGAAAGTCAGGACAATCCTTGTCCTGCAAAGAAAACATTATTTTATAGTGAAAAGATGTAGGCATTTAGAATGAATTATGGAGTGGATCTTTATTGTGACCGGTGACATCACGTGCCKCGCGCAGTCCTACCTTCAAAGTGATTCGGCAATTTCCATCATCATTTGTCGCAATAAAGAAAGTTCGACACAAGAAAAATCCACCCTTGTCAAACGCTAAACAAATTTTGTAGATCTTTAGAAAATATATCCTATATCTGCCGTTTCCATTACACATGTCCAAGGATTTCTTTTTGTGACATTGWRRRWYTWMWATWKWARWYYYWCAATGGGGTCAATGGAAACCTGCCTAGTGACGTTCACACTTTTCACGAATTCCCCTGGTACTGCTGCTCATTCCGTGCACCAGCTCCGGAGGTTTATATCACCGGCCTATAGGCGTCACTGAACTATTTCATCAAGCACACCTGGTTCCCATTCCCGCTGATTAGTAATTGTATATATGTGCCCTCTGTTCACCATTGTTTTGTCGGTTATTGCTCCCATGTCCGTTGGTCTTGTGAGTACCTGTGCTTTGTTGTTTTGGCTTTCGTGCTGCGTGTATTGTGTACTCGTTATTACGGGTCTCGTCTCGTGTATTGTTATTACGGGTCTCGTCCCGTGTATTGTTATTACGGGTCTCGTCCCGTGTATTGTTATTACGGGTCTCGTCCCGTGTATTGTTATTACGGGTATCGTCCCGTGATGCCATACGGCGTCGCATCCCGTGTATTGTTTATTACGGGTCTCGTACGATGCATATTGTCATTACGGTGTCTCGTCCCGTGTATTGTCGTTAACGGGTCTCGTCTCGTGTATTGTTATTACGGTCTCTCCCGTGTATTGTTATTACGGGTCTCGTCCCGTGTATGTATTACGGGTCTCGTCCCGTGTATTGTCATTACGGGTCTCGTCCCGTGTATTGTCATTACGGGTCTCATATCCGTGTATTGTTATTACGGGTCTCGTCCCGTTTATTGTCATACGGGTCTCATCCGTGTATGTTATTACGGTCGTCGCTCCGTGTATTGTTATTACGGGTCTCGTCCGTGATGTCATTACGGGTCTCGTCCCGTGTATTGTTATTACGGGTCTCGTCCCGTTTATTGTTATTACGGGTCTCATCCCGTGTATTGTTATTACGCGTCTACTCCCGTTATTGTTATTACGGTCTCGTCCCGTGTATTGTTATTACGGGTCTCGTCCCGTGTATTGTCATTCGGGTCTCGTCCGTGTATTGTTATTACGGGTCTCTCCCGTGTATGTTATTACGGGTCTCGTCCCGTGTATTGTATTACGGTCTCGTCCCGTGTATTGTATTACGGGTCTCGTCCCGTGTCATTGTTATTACGGGTCTTCCCGGTTATTGTTATTACGGGTCTCGTCCCGTGTATTGTCATTACGGGTCTCGTCCCGTGTATTGTCATTACGGCTCTTCGTCCCGTGTATTGTCATACGGTCTCATCCCGTGTATTGTTATCGGTCTCGTCCCGTTATTGTTATTACGGGTCTCATCCCGTGTATTGTTATTACGGGTCTCGCTCCGTGTATTGTTATTACGGGTCTCGTCCCGTGTATTGTCATTCCGGGTCTCGTCCCGTGTATTTGTATACGGGTCTCGTCCCGTTTAGTTTTATACGGGTCTCATCCCGTGTATTGTTATTACGGGTCTCACTCCGTGTATTGTTATTACGGGTCTCGTCCCGTTGTATTGTTATTACGGTCTCTCCCGTGTATGTCATTCCGGTCTCGTCCCGTGTATTGTTATTACGGTTCTCATCCCGTGTATTGTTATTACGGGTTCTCACTCCTGTATTGTTATTACGGGGTCCGTCCCGTGTATTTTATTACGGGTCTCGTCCCTCGTGTATTGTCATTCGGGTCTCCGTCCCGTGTATTGTCATTACGGGTCTCGTCCCGTGTATTGTCATTACGGGTCTCGTCCCGTGTATTGTTATTACGGGTCTCGTCCCGTGTATTGTTATTACGGGTCTCGTCCCGTGTATTTATTAGCAGTTTTGTTTGGGTTACATCCCTGTGTTTTTGTATACGTGTTTGTTTTGGGCTTCGGCCCCGTGCCTTTCATGGCATGTTGTATTTTTGCGTGGAGTATTACAACTCCCTATTACGTATTCCTGTGCCTGTCTCCAATCATTTATACAATTTTCTACTCAAAACAAGCCGTTATTGAATTTAACTTCACAATATTCACTATAATAGAATACTGCATAAAATGGCTGATTTTCTAAGGCCTACCTGTGATTTGGCTGGCGGAATGGGAGAAAGGAATATACTGTACATGCACAAGGATCTGCATGTCAGTAGCTTGGTTTCCATCCAATTTGTGACAGATTTTCATGCAAATATTCTAAAWTCTGCCTAAAACAATGTGCACATTTTCCCACCAGAGCTGTGCTTCCATCAAACGGACTTTTTGCAGATAAAATACTGAGTAATGTTATCATGCTACCAGAATAACATACTCAATATTTGTTGAAAAGGAGCAAGCTCCTTTCAAGCTCATCACCTTGAACATTCACCACCCTGTGAAGTTCATCATAAATGATTTAATATGTAGCCTAATAAACTGCATGCTTTCCCAACAAGTCGTAGTGGGAGGACCACACAACATATCATTGAGTTACTCCATGTCTACTTCGATATGATGGTTATTATACTGAACAAAAATATAAACGCAACATGCAACAATTTCAAAGAGTTTACTTAGTTACAGTTCAAATAAGAAAATCAGTCAATTGAAATTAATGAATTAGGCCCTAATCTATGGATTTCATATGACTGGGCAGGGGTGCAGCCATGGGTGGGCCTTGGAGGGCATAGACCCAACCACTGGGAGGCAGGCCCATCCAATCAGAATTAGTTTTTCCCCACAAAATGGCTTTATTGCAGACATAAATACTTGAGAGAAATACTTTTTTTGTGCGTATGAAACATGGGACCAACACTTTACATGTTGCGCTTATATTTTTGTTCAGTGGTTTATCAATATTTGAGCATAAAGGCGTTTCCACAGCCATTTCTCGCATAGTACATTTTACCGACACAAAGAGATCCCACCATGCCAAATGAACAAATTGTCATTTGGCATTTCTAAAATGTTGGCATTTCATGTTTCCATCAGCCCGGTTGTGACTTTTTTCATGCCTCAGGTAATTAATCTGCATGAAATGGTTGGATGGAAACATGGTTAGTGTGGCAGTAAGGAAAAACCACTTCCTGAAACCTGCTCACTTTCTCTCTCTCACACACACATTCACACAGACAGGTCAATCATAATAGGTTATGACTCATCAGTGTCCTGTCTTCATTATACCTGTCTCTTATACACATCTAGATGTGTATAAGAGACAGCTTACACTCACACACACACACACACACACACACACACACACACACACACACACACCACTCTCTCTCCCACAAACACATAAACACATTTCTCCCAACTTTAAAAACGTAACGTTAGACACCAAACAGAATGTAAGAAGCACAAGAAAGGGATTGATTTTGATATACGCATAGTTTAGGCTTACAGTGCTTTTGGGAAGTATTAAGACCCCTTGACTTTTTCCACATTTTGTTACATTACATCCTCAGCAATCTACGGTACACACAATACCCCATAATGACGAAGCAAACKMRTTTTTTTGCACATTTATTAAAAATCAAAAACAGAAATACCTTATTTACATAAGTATTCAGACCCTTTGCTATGAGACTTGAAATTGAGCTCAGATGCATCCTGTTTCCGTTGATCATCRTTGAGATGTTTCTACAACTTGATTGYAGTRCACCTGTGGTAAATCCAATTGATTGGACATGATTTGGAAAGGCACACACCTGTCTATATAAGGTCCCACAGTAGACAGTGCAAGTCAGAGCAAAAACCAAGCCATGAGGTCGAAGGAATTGTTTGTAGAGCTCCGAGACAGGATTGTGTCYAGGCACAGATCTGGGGAAGGGTACCAAAAAAATGTCTGCAGTGTTGAAGATCCCCAAGAACACAGTGGCCTCCTTTTCCTCTCTGGCACTGCTGCGTGACAGCGATCTTGCAACGCCTACTCAGACTGGCCTGTGCACTGGTTATACCAGGGATGAATTTATATACAATGTATCATCTTTGCTCGCTCTCTGTGCTGCTCCTACAAATGTAACAACAGAATACTGATCAGGGTCTGCATTCCCACTCGCCATCACAGCTAAATGATATTTTAGAAACTGATGGAGGAATAGATGAGCAGGAAGAGTGGATGGAGAGAAGCAGGTGAGTGATGGTTGGAAGTGGATGCTGCTGGCTGACTACAGCTGCGCTGTGATATGCGCATGAAAGGGAAGTGGACATTATTGGACCAGTGCAAGAGACTAGTGCAAGAGACTTTACTGAATTGATAACCAAAACTGACTTTAGAAATAGCTAGTTCTTTAGACTAATTTATCTGAACAGGGGAAAAACACATCACCCAATTCACTGAGAATACATGACATAGGATGAAAAAACAATACCCCGAACTGCAGCTCCATACTACTTGTCAAACATACAGAACTGATACCATATACTCATTGTTGGGGTGGGATTGATATGGGTGTGGGTGGTGGCTTGCATGACATGGAACTAACCTTATGTCTTACAAAGCCACTGTCTGTAACACTCATTATGCAAACTAATCCAATGACCATGTCTTGTGTTAGTTGTCATTTGTTTTGTATTTTTGATATCAAGCCTGAGAAATCGCTTGGGGGGGAATATTGTTTGTCTAGTCTAGTAGCAGCACTGAATGTCTTTARTGACGAGGGGTACTATTCAGTGGAYGCTGCTGAGGGGAGGACGGCTCATAATAATGGCTGGAACGGAGCGAATGGAATGGCATTAAACCATTTGATCATTCCACTTATTTCGCTCCAGCCATTACCACGAGCCCATCCTCCCCAATTCAGTTGCAACCAACCTCCTGTGGTAATATTATGACTCTCTACAGCTCTGAGACGACTCCCTGTACGGCTCTATCTTCAACCCCACTCATCCAATCCTCAACTCAACAAATCGTCATGGCAACAGCTGTTGTCCTCCTTGAATGGGTTTGATGGTGGTGCTGGGTGGGCCAACAACAACTCATGACCTCTGCAATGAAAATACTGTAATAAGATAAACAAGACTTTTTAGTTCCCTTTACAGCAATGTCCTGTCTGTGAAAGTGATGTTCTGTACTACTTATTTGTTCAAGTCTTTCTTCTTGACCTCATTGAAAATGTGTTATATTAGATTTGTGAATTGATTTACTACTTAATAAGTTGGGGTTTGGTCAGGATAATTCCATCACGAGTTTGTTTACTCGCACTACAATTACATTTAATGTTCTGTTTTTTWATTTTTATAAATAAACATTGGAGTTTAACTATTGCAATGATTATGTAAGTGGTGTAGCTGAATTGTTGATCATCAGTCCATATCTGCTACACACACACACACGTTTTCTGCACCATCCCCTCCCCAGTGCACCCACCCATCGCCTCCCAGTAAAGGTATTGTACTGTGTTCTGTATTGATCAGGACTGGCCTGTCTCTGTGCCCCAGACTCTCTAAACATGTGGAATTACTGAACCAAAACATCACAGCAGCTTTTACCTGAACCTGTTAGGCGGAGCGGAAATGGTGAACCCAAGAGCAGACTCGGACAAGGAGATGAAGTAACCAAGGTATTTATTGGAACACAAGGGGAAGATGGAGTGCAGGTCAGGGGAAGCTCGGGCGGGTTTCTGGAGACCAGGTGCGGAGGCTGAGGCTGGAGCGAGAGAGGTTGAGATAGGGTAAGCAGGTCCGGGGATGAATCCAGGACCGGATACGGGAGTAGTGGAGTGGGGAATCCAGGACAGAGTAGCAGGATGACGAGACGTGGGACAGGAGACAGGGACCAGAGTCAGAGCGGGCAGAACTGTAGTGGAGAGGAAAACAGCGTCAGGCAGGGAACCCGGATCTGAGTGGTAACAAATAGCTAGAGGCGTAGACTGACTGAGCAGAGATTACGATCTGGCAGTGTGGAAGTGGCAGAACTGAGTATTTGTAGAGGTCTTGATTATGGAACAGGTTGCAGCTGGTGGGGATCTGCTCTGACTCCAGCACACCTGTCTCCGCCCACACAATCACACAGAGAGAGAGAGAGAGGGAAAGAGCACTTGTGGAGGTGGCAGGTAAAAGAGACACAGGAGAAGATGTTGCATGAGCAGTTGTGACAGTACCCCCCCCCAGGCGCCCGGCCAGGCTTATCTGGGTGTGAGATATAGAAATCCCGTAAGAAGGAGGGGTCCAGAATGTGGCGGCGGGGCACCCAGCAATGCTCCTTAGGCCCATATCCCTGTACTGCACGCCACGACCCCGACGGAGCACGTCCAAAAGTCGCCGGACGTTATAGGCAGGATTGTCATCGATGACCCGGGGGGGTGGAGGAGCTGCAGCAGGAGGAGGCAGGGGACTGGAGCAGACAGGTTTAATTAGGGATACGTGGAAGGTAGGATAGATCCTGAGAGAGGCTTGGAGTTTCAGGCACACCACAGAGGGGTTGATGACATGGTCAATCTCAAAGGGACCAATGAATCGGGGGGAAAGTTTCTTTGATGACACCTTCAATGGCAGGTCCTTCGATGAGAGCCATACTTTTTGCTCTGGGGCGTAGACTGGGGCTGAGGCCCGGCGACCGTTGGCTTGGGACTGAGTCCTGTCGGAAGCACGAAGCAGGGCATCCCGGGGCTTCCTCCAGGTACGGTGACAACGGCGCAGATGGTCCTGGACAGAGGGAACTGCAACCTCAACCTCTTGGGTGGGGAACAAGGGGGGTTGGTAACCCACAGCACACTCGAAGGGTGACATATCTGACAAGGCATTGGTGAGAGTGTTGTGGGCATATTCCACCCAGGGTAGCTGAGCGCTCCAGGAGGAAGGGTTGGCAGAGGTCACGCAGTGTAGGGCAGTCTCCATCTCTTGATTGGCCCGTTCGGTCTGGGGGTGATATCCAGAAGAAAGACTGACATTGATACCAAGAACTGAACAGGAGGATCTCCATACCTGGGAGGTAAACTGGGGTCCTCTGTTGGAAACGATGTCATTGGTGATGCCATGCAGATGAAATACATGGGATACTAACAGGTCCGCACTGTCCCTGGAGGACAGGAGCTTGGAGAGGGGAATGAAGTGAGCCATCTTGGAAAACCTGTCAATAATGGTGAGGATGACGGAGTTACCGTTAGATGGGGGAAGGCCAGTGACGAAGTCCAGAGCTATGTGTGACCAGGGATGACTGGGTATGGGAAGAGGGCGGAGCAGACCGGAAGTGGGTTTAGTGAAGGTTTTGTTGCAGGCACAAACGAGCAGGCTGAGACAAACTCCCGGACATCTCTCTCCATGGTGGGCCACCAAAAGCGTTGACGCAGGAAGGCAAGGGTCCAGTTCATACCAGGGTGACAGGTGAGGTGGGTGGAATGGCCCCACTGAGGGACATCAGAATGAACATAATCTGAAACAAACAGAACATTACTAGGACCGTTACCCGGGTCAGACTGGTTCTGCTGAGCCTGGCGGATACGGGACTCGATCTCCCAGGTGACGGCGGCAATGATGCAGGTGGATGGCACAATGGTTTCTGGCTCGGTACCAGTGTTGTCGGTGGTGAACTGGCGAGAGAGGGCATCAGGCTTGGTATTCTTCGAACCGGGGCGATAGGTGAGTGTGAAACTGAATCTACCGAAGAACAAGGCCCACCTGGCTTGCCAGGAGTTCAGACGTTTGGCGGTCTGGATGTAGGACAGGTTTTTATTGTCCGTCCACACAATGAAGGGGGTTACAGAGCCCTCCAGCCAGGGACGCCATTCCTCCAGAGCCAGCTTAACTGCCAGGAGTTCCCGGTTTTCGATGTCAAAATTCCTCTCTGCAGATGAAAGCTTACAGGAAAAGAACGCACAAGGGTGGACCTTCTGATCAGAGGGTGAACGTTGAGACAGAACAGAATACCCCGGTGTCAGAGGTGTCCACCTCCACGATGAACTGGAGTTCTGGGTCAGGTTGAGTAAGGACCAGAGAGGAGGTGAAGCGACGCTTGAGTTTCAGGAAAGCTGCCTCTGCCTCAGGGGTCCAGTGAAACGGAGTGGAGGTGGAGGTGAGAGTGGTGAGAGGTGCTGCTAGACGGCTGTAGCTGCGGATGAAACGTCTGTAAAAATGTGCAAACCCCAGGAAACGCTGTAGCTGCTTCAGGTTAAAGGGCGCAGGCCACTCTGTGACTGTCATGACCTTGGCGGGGCCCATACGTAACTGTCCCTGTACAATAATAGAACCCAGGAAAGACACTGTGGCAGCATGGAACTCACATTTTTCAGCTTTAACAAAAAGCTTATTCTCCAACAGCCATTGAAGAACTTGGCCAACGTGTTGCTGGTGAGCCTCAGGGTCCTTGGAAAAAATCAGGATGTCATCTAAATAGACAAAAACGAAGCGTCCAATCACATCCCTCAGCACGTCATTGACTAGGTTCTGGAAAACAGCAGGGGCGTTAGTAAGACCAAAAGGCATGACCAAATACTCAAAGTGACCCAGTTGTGTGTTGAACGCAGTATTCCACTCGTACCACTCTCTTATGCGGACAAGATGGTAGGCATTCCGGAGGTCGAGTTTGGTAAACACTGTGGCACCATGGAGGGGGTGAAAAGCAGAGCTGATGAGTGGGCAGGGGGTACTTGTTCTTAGCAGTGATATTATTCAGCCCACGGAAGTCTATGCACGGCCTCAGTGACCCATCCTTCTTCTTCACAAAGAAAAACCCAGTATCAGTTAAACTGTCCTGACAGTGGTGGTGATGGGTGGGATAAACAAGACTCTTCAGTTCAGTTTTGTCCTGTCTGGGAACTTGATGGTCCCTATTACTTATTTATTTATGTCTTAAATCTTCTTGATCTAATTGTGAACGTGTTATTTGAAGCCCTGTTTAGGCTATAACTAGTGCTAGCATGTGTCCTTTGTCCTGATCTTGTCCACAATACATGCTGACTACACCATCACACATGTTGATTTTATCCATCCACACCAGACGCCATCTTAACACGCAGGTTAAAATATCAAAACCAACTGTGAACCAACTATATTAATTTGAGGGCATGATGAAACATTACTGGACATTTATCTTGCTATTGCTAACTAATTTGTCCTGGGAGATGAACATATTGTTATTTCACCTGTAATGTATATTGTCCTTTTGTTAGCTGGATCTTTGTAAAATCGTACAAAATTGTGTGTTTCTCTATTCCAACTATTTTAACACTAGAAAAGATGGAAATTGAGCAATCCCGTTCTGAACCAATGCATTCTAAGTCTAATAAATATAATCATTTGGTTGTGTTTATGTTTATGTAGGTCTTAGGTAACATTATAATATGAAAAAAAGCATTTTCAATTTATGTTACTGTAGGTCGGGTGACCAAATGTCAAGGATTGTGAGGGACAATCTAGCATTTTGTCCCTTTGTCCCAGAACCAAACAATAATTTCCCTCATTTTATCAACAAATTCTAACACCACTCACTTAGAAAAAAAGTTTGATTTGTCCTGTATTTCAGTCAGACATTCCGACCTGTCTTTTGCAATCATGTTTCATTTATTAAAATATATACAGTAGTCTATATCAGAAGGATGTGGTAGCCTAAGCCTACTGGTGATGTTAAACACTTCTCCAATGGTTGTTGAGATCTGATATTCTGCGCAGCGCAAGACAAAACGTAGGCCAATGTCATAGACCTATTCAACCAATCATATTTCTCAAATCCTTTCGGGCAAAATTCCAGTTATGTCTAACTACTTCCATGCTTTTAATGAAGAGCTGCAAAAGAAAGTAAATAGCCATATTAGACTGAAAGATATAAGTTAATTTCATCAAACTTGTGAGGCTCTCCATGTTCATTCATTAGCTACACATCACAACATATTTTCTGCTACTTCATTCAATCCCGTTTTAAAAGTGTCCCTTCCTGTTTTACATTCGATGAGACCAACTCCAGGGGTGTAGTGCTGCCAAAGCTTCACCCAGCCACTTCTAACAATGGTGCTGAATCAATGTCTTCGACGGTCACATAATGATTAATTAGTATTTTACATAACATAACAAAATATTATAGCATAACGTTACTGTTATTCCAAAAACACAACTAGGCAGAATGTGTTTTGATTGAAACAAAATATAGGAAGGCTATATAGTTTGTTAACGCCATCCGCTCTAATTTGCTCACGAAACAGTAATTCAAAAAGGTCTAAATGCATATTCCCATGAAACTGATTGAGTTCAAATGATTGGTATGTGGACATAGTTTGGACATTTCATTGGGAAAATGTGAAGGATTATCATTCATGATTGACAGTGATGTTGCCATGGCCTGTTTGGAAATTAGGTATGCCTAACTTGGTGTTTGAGGGTATTAAAAATATAAAATGTTCTTGAGGCAATATGTGTGGGCATAGGCAGACGTTGCATTTGAGGGTGCATTTTAATGCACATTCTATAATGATATTCAATAGACCCCTTTCCAGTACATGACACACTGACGTCACACACGGATGCGCGCGACTCTTGGCAGCAGTAAGAAAGCCATTGCCATCTGCACCCATTCAACATAGCCCAGATTCACGTTTTTATTACTTCTAAACAAAATTACTTTTTAGGTTCTCATACGCAGTGGCGATTTTAGCATGTAAATCTTGATGAGGCAAAACATTTTTTTATTGTTTTTGATGCATGCCAGCAAAGCCACTATAAAAACACAACACAACACTAAACAATTCATTAATTGCACTATAACGGTAACAAATGGTGCCCACAAACGGTTTGGGCCTACATAAAGCTGTCCCAACAGCAGAGTCCCAACAGCAGTCACAACACCTTACCTTCACCTCACTGCTGGCAGCAAAACAGTTCATTCTGCCTCATTTACTGCCTTTAAAAAAAACAGCCGGTATGGATGACTTGCTTAAACAAATGTGGTTTCTACTGACATATGAGATGTGAAAACTATGGCAAAAGAGGAGGATGAGCGGATAAGAGGCGATCAGTAATTTCGATTAAGACATTAATGAGCGAGCTAGGACTGACATAGTCAATATAACTACTTGTTCAGCACTTTCTAAATGTAAACCGACAGAATTCAGAAGATGGGCCGTTCTTATAGTAATCTCCCGGGAACACCAAGTCAGAGCCGTAGGATAAATAGAGGGGCATATAAGCAGACAATAAAAGCTCTTACAATATTCAATGATTACATTTCTCTAAAACAGGCCATAGGCTACATGTGCACCACCAAGTCASAACACTAGGCTAAATTATGAGGGGAAAACTGACCAAATGATTAAGGTGAAGCACATGGGCTACTAACAGCTTACTACACAACATACACTTAGTATTACTTTCTTAGCTTCGGTATACATATCTCCCTGGCATATTACATCATTTGTGCAGCAGCATACAAGACACTTTTGGACTCACCTTGTTATGCTGTGCTCACTTGAACAGGAAGGTGTCGCAGCGGTCCTTCATTGAATCATGATGACGTCAGGGATCTTCAGGTCGGAGCTCTAGAAAGAGGCCCGAGTTACCGAATTGAAATTCTGAGTTGGATGACCGTTGAAAACATATTTTCCCAGTTGGAGTTAGTTTTTTTCCCGAGCTCCCAGTTGTCTTGAACTCACTGAAGTCTGGGATTTCCCAGTTCCTCGTTTCCAGTTGTTTTGAACGCGGCAGAAGTCATGCTGGATTGACAGAGATGATCACCCAGGACAATGGATCTAATCCCAGCAGCCGACCCAAAACAACGGCGCCGCAGAAGAGGCAGACTGAGCGGCCTCCTGGTCAGGCTCCGTAGATGTGCACATCGCTCACCGCTCCCGAGAATACTACTTGCCAATGTCCAGTCTCTTGACAAGGTAGATGAAATTTGAGCAAGGGTTGCCTTCCAGAGAGTCATCAGAGATTGTAACATTCTCTGTTTCACGGAAACATGTCTCTCTCGGGATATGTTGTCGGATTCGGTTCAGCCACCAGGCTTCTCCATGCATCGCACCGACAAAGATAAACACCTCTCTGGGAAGAGGAAGGGCGGGGTGCCCTCCCTTCGGCAAATCCGACCACGACGCCATCTTGCTCGTTATAGGCAGAAACTCAAACAGGATGTACCAATGATGAGAACCATTCAACGCTGGTCTGACTATTCAGAAGCCACGCTTCAAGATGGTTTTGATCACAGGGACTGGAATATGTTCCGGTCAGCCTCAGAGAACAACATTGACCTATACGCTGACTCGGTGAGTGCGTTTATAAAGAAGTGCATTGGAGATGTACCCAATGTGACTATTGAAATCTACGCTAACCAGAAACCGTGGATCGAAGGCGGCATTCGCACAAAACTAAAAGTGCGATCCACCGCATTTAACTATGGAAAGAGGTCTGGAAATATGGCTGAATATAAACAGTGTAGTTATTCCCTCCGCAAGGCAATCAAACAAGCGGAATGCCGGTACAGGGACAAGGTGGAGTTGCAATTCAATGGCTTAGACACAAGATGTATGTGGCAGGGTCTACAGGAAATCACAAACTACAAAAACAAAAACAGCCACGTCACAGACACCGACGTCACYCTTCCAGACAAACTAAACATCTTCTTTGCCTGCTTTGAGGATAATACAGTGCCACCGTCGCGGCTCGCTAAACAAAGACTACACCCCCACCCTCTCCTTCTCCATGGCTGATGTAAGTAAAACATTTAAACTTGTTAACCCTCGCAAGGCTGCTGGCCCAAACGGCATCCCTAGCCGCATCCTCAGAGCATGCGCAGACCAGCTGGCTGGTGTGTTTATGGACATATTCAATCGCTCCCTATGCCCGTCTGTTGTCCCCAAATGCTTCAAGATGGCCACCATTGTTCTTGTACCCAGGAAGGCAAAGGTAACTGAACTTAATGACTATCGCCCCATTGCACTCACCTCTGTCATCATGAAGTGCTTTGAGAGGCTAGTCAAGGATCATGTCACCGCCACCTTACCGGCCACCCTAGATCCAATTCAGTTTGCATACCGCCCCAACAGGTTCACAGATGACGCAATCGCCATCACACTGCACACTGTCCTATCCCATCTAGACAAAAAGAATACAGCTCAGCATTCAACACCATAGTACCCTCCAAGCTCATCATCAAGCTGGAGGCCCTGGATCTCAACCCCGCCCTGTGCAACTGGGTCCTGGACTTTCTGATGGGCCACCGCCAGGTGGTGAAGGTAGGAAACAACATCTCCACTTCGCTGACCCTCAACACTGGGGCCCCACAAGGGTGTGTGCTCAGCCCTCTCCTGTACTCGCTGTTCACCCACGACTGCGTGGCCAAGCACGACTCCAACACTATCATTAAGTTTGCTGGCGACACAACAGTGGTAGGCCTGATCACCGACAACGATGAGACAAAGGAGAAGACAAAGGAGCAAGACAAAGGAGCTGATCGTGGACTACAGGAAAAGGCGGGCCGAACAGGCTCCCATTAACATCAACGGGGCTGTAGTGGAGCGGGTCGAGAGTTTCAAGTTCCTTGGTGTCCACATCACCAACAAACTATCACGGTCCAAACACACCAAGATAGTTGTGAAGAGGGCACGACAACACCTCTTCCCCCTCAGGAGACTGAAAAGATTTGGCTTGGGTCCCCAGATCCTCAAAAAGTTCTACAGCTGCACTATCGAAAGCATCTTCACCGGTTGCATCACTGCCTGGTATGGCAACCGTTCGGCATCTGACCGTAAGGCGCTGCAGAGGGTAGTGCATATGGCCCAGTACATCACTACTGGCCAAGCTTCCTGCCATCCAGGACCTATATACTTGGCGGTGTCAGAGGAAAGCCCAAAAAATTGTCAAAGACTCCAGTCACCCAAGTCATAGACTGTTGTCTCTGCTACCGRATGGCAAGCGGTACCGGAGCGCTTGCCTAGGACCAAAAATCTAGGACCAAAAGGCTCCTTAACAGCTTCTACACCCAAGCCATAAGACTGCTGAACAATTAATCATATGGCCACCCGGACAATTTACATTGACACCTCCTCCCCCTTGGTTTTTACACTGCTGCTACTCGCTGTTTATTATCTATGTATAGTTACTTTACAAATTACCTCGACTAACCTGTACCCCCGCACATTGACTTGGTACTGGTACCCCCTGTATATAGCCTTGTTATGCCACTGTGCTTCTATGGCTATATGCACCATACCAATGCCTACTTCATTTGTTCATTTAGCAAACAAAACATAATCCAGTGCCTTTATCACAGTCAACACACCTATATTTTAGCTTTAATAAGCTCTAGAAATGCCAAATGTTCTCTCACCCTCATGGCAAAATGTGTAGAATAGCATGAGATTAGCTATAAAACTGCACCTTTTTTTTCTTTGCCCCATGGCAAAATGTGTAGAATCTTTTCCATATATATTTTTTGGACCCACACAAATTTCAGCAGGCCCACCCACCAACGAATTTCTGGCTACGCTACTGGTCACGAAAGCTTCTGTTTTCTCTGTGTGCTCTTTGTAAACAAACATACCATGTGACTGGCTCAATCAGCTGCTTTGGGGAACGGCTCTATAATGAACAAATAATGCAACAGGCAAAATTAACAACACCATCTGCAATATCTGCACAAGGTGACTGCAGGATATTTTTTTTTTATCATACCATGGGTATATATGGTATACCGCCCAAGCCTAGCTGGAGGTGGTCAGTAAGATCAGATCACAATCAGATCACAATGCATCTTTTAATCGTCTACACCTGTCTAAAAATGTGGGACAATCAGAATTAGGGCAAGATCAGGACAAAGGATACATGTTAGCACCAGGTATTAACGAGGCGTTTTATTTGCACTTTCCTCTTCACAGCGCGCCTACCCATACCCTCCCAACAGAGGTCTTGTACTGTGTTAATGTGCTGACAGGGAGCCTACTCTGTAGTGGTCCATGGGATTATCTCTAAGTGCATACCAAATGGCACCCTATTCCCTCCATAGTGCACTTCTTTTGACCAGGGCACATAGGGTTCTAATGATCAAAAGTGGTGCACTATGTAGGGAATAGGTTGCCATTTGGGATGCAAGCCCTGCCTTGGCAGATGAAAGCTAGCCGTTGTTTATTGATCAGACCTGCCCTGTCTCTGTGTCCCAGAGCCCCTAAACGCATCACGCATGAATTACTGGACCAAACCATCACAGCAGCTTTTAGGAAACAACATGACAATATGAAAAGGCTGGCATGTTTCATATCTCTGTGGTCATCATGGTGGAAGGTAAGTTGATCAGGGAGGGACTTACGGGGTGGACTTCTGTCAGGGAAGTGCAGGAGGTACAGTGTAAGGAACAGAGTAGGGAGGGGTGACATGAATCATTCTGTCTCATAAGTGATCCTGTGGTACCTCTGTTCACTAATCTCACGAGAATGATCTTACATTAGCTACAGTARTTGATTCCTTGTGGAATATAGACCATTAACGAACAGCTTCAAAACCAAAAACACTTAAAGCATGAGGAGCTACAATACATTGCTGGAGAAGAGAAGTGTTCGGAATGATTTAATGTTACGGATTTAAAGCTGCAATATGTAACTTTTTGGGCAACCCGACCAAATGCACATAGAAAAGTGAGTTATAGATCTGTCATTCTCATTGAAAGCAAGTATAAGAKGCGGTAMATCTATTCTATGTGCACTATTTCTATGCTTCCGGTTCTTAAGTTACATTTTTTTATATTTTACTTTTGTTTGTGTACACCAGCTTCAAACTGTAGCGGTGGCTAGGTAAAATCAATGAGGAAGCCAAGCCAAGCTAGTAGAAAAGGCATATTACAACCTGTTGTGATAATTGCGTTGTTTGCTCTATAACCCATTCGTTCATACGCCACCGTGATATACAATAATGCTGTGACAACAAAAAGACAACAGTCACACAGTAGCGGAATAAATTCAATAACACATACATTTGTTTCATCACAAAACCGGATAGCAACATCTGTCCAGTGAAGTCCACAACACAAATATTGCATATAACAAACAGTTACATGACCTACAGCATGGTCAAGCAAGTTACTGTTTGACAGTTTACTAAACAACTACTGATTTAGAACCACAAAGTTACTGTAAGTCAGCACAAAGACAACGGGAGCACTGCCTCGACAATTCAAGCACCATTTCAACTTAAACATGTAAACAACATCAAATCAACAAGACTATATATGCTTAGCTAGTTTAATACACTTGGTGGGAAAAAGGAACTCCTTTTTGTTAAATGATTTAGTTTGATAGGCAACATCTCCCTCTTAAACATCTCCCTCATTTCCCTCTTAAAATAACAAATTATAGTATCTCATCCTCTAATGRGTGGGCTACTGAAAACAGCAGTGACCCTCCTGGTTTGGCTCTAGACACAGCTATTATCTCTCTGTAGAAGCCAGAATGAGTGTGACACAATGCTCACCGGAACTAAAGCTCTTTATTTCATTAAGTTCCACAGGTGTGGAAAAAATAAAYAAATAAACGCAACAATGGTTATTGATCGGAACTGGAACACACTATCATACAAGTCGATCAAGAGCATCCCAAACATGAAATCAAACTTTATTTGTCACAGGCGCCAAATACAACAACCTTACCGTGAAATGCTTACTTACAAGCCCTTAACCAACAATGCAGTTCAAGAAAGAGTTAAGAAAATATTTACCAAATAAACCCATGTAAAAAATAATAAAAAGTAACACAATAAAATAACAATAACGAGGCTATATACAGGGGGCACCGGTCAATGTGCGGGGGTCCAGGTTAGTCGAGGTCATTTGTATGTAGGTAAGGGTAAAGTGACTATGCATAGATAATAAACAGCGAGTAGCAGCAGTGTAAAAATACATGGGAGGGGGGGTCAATGTAAATAGTCCGGGTGGCAGTTTAAGTAATTGTTCAGCAGTCTTATGGCTTGGGGGTAGAAGCTGTTAAGGAGCCTTTTGGTCCTAGACTTGACGCTCCGGTATCGCTTGCTGTACGATAGTGGAYAGAACAGTCTATGATTAGGGTGACTGGAGTCTTTAGACAATTTTTAGGGCCTTCCTCTGACACCACCTAGTATATAGGTCCTGGATGGCAGGAAGCTTGGCCCCAGTGATGTACTGGGCCGTACGCACTACCCTCTGTAGCACCTTATGGTCAGATGCCGAGCAGTTGCTATACCAGGTGGTGATGCAACCGGTCAGGATGCTCTCAATGGTGCAGCTGTAGAACTTTTTGAGGATCTGGGGACCCATGCCAAATCTTTTCAGTCTCTTGAGGGGGAAAAGGTGTTGTCGTGCCCTCTTCATGCTCAATGGGTGGTGACATGTCTGGTGAGTATGRAGGCCATAGAAGAACTGGGACATTTTCAGCTTCCTGGAATTGTGTACAGATCCTTGCGACATGGAGCTGTGCATTATCATGCTGAAACATGAGGTGATGGCGACAGATGAATGGCACAACAATGGGCCTCAGGATCTCATCACGGTATCTCTGTGCATTCAAATAGACATCGATAAAAGGCAATTGTGTTCGTTGTCCATAGCTTATGCCTGCCCATACCATAAGCCCACCGCCACCATAGGGCACTCTGTTTACAACGTTCACATCAGCAAATGAGCTTCCCTGAGACAGTTTCTGACAGTTTGTGCAGAAATTCTTCGGTTGTGCAAACCCACAGTTTCATTAGCTGTCAGGGTGGCTGGTCTCAGARGATCCCACAGGTGAAGAAGCCGGATGTGGAGGTCCTGGTCTGGCGTGGTTACATGTGGTCTGTGGTTGCGAGGCCGGTTTGACGTACTGCCAAATTCTCTAAAACGTTGGAAGCAGCTTATGGTAGAGAAATGAACATTCAATTCTCTAGCAACCGCTCTGCTGGACATTCCTGCAGTCAGCATGCCAATTGCACACTCCCTTAAAACTTGAGACATCTGTGGCATTCTGTTGTGTGAAGAAACTGCACATTTTAAAGTGACCTTTTATTGTCCCCAGCACAAAGTGCACCTCTGCAATGATCATGCTGTTTAATCATCTTCTTGATATGCCACTCCTGTCAGGTGGATGGATTATCATCGCAAAGGAGAAATGTTCACTAACAGGGATATAAACAAATTTGTGTGCAAAATGTGAGAGAAATAAGCTTTTTTTGCATATGGAAAATGTCTGGGGTATTTTATTTCAGCTCTTGCAACATGGGACCAACACTTACTGTACATGTTGCATTTATGTTTTTGTTCAGTATAGTTTAGACAGCATATCCAATCATGGCCCGGTACTAGGGAGCCACCCTCCACCCCACTGGCCCCATGCCCACAGAGAGTGCACCATCTGGGGACCACAGAGCCCTCACCTCTACCCCCACCAGCCCTTCGCCACCCTGCCCTCAGGCCTTCATAGAAAACAGCCACTCAGGAAGAACCATGGTTAAAATTGGATGACTGTCACGCCCTGACCTTAGTATTCTTTGTTTTCTTTATTATTTTTGGTTAGGTCAGGGTGTGACAAGGGTGATATATGTTTTTTGTCCTGTCTAGGGTTTTTGTATGTTTATGGGGTTGGTACTGGTCTAGGTGTTTTGTATGTCTATGGTTGCCTAGATTGGTTCTCAATTAGAGGCAGCTGTTTATCYTTGTCTCTGATTGGGAACCATATTTAGGCAGCCATATTCCTTGAGTATTTCGTGGGTGATTGTCTATGGTTAGTTGCCTGTGTCAGCACTATTATTATATAGCTTCACGTTCGTTTTGTTGTTTTTGTATAGTTCGTTCAGTGTTCTTTCTTCATTAAAGAAGATGTACTCAAATCACGCTGCGCTTTGGTCTCATCACTATAACGAACGTGACAATGACAACATGGTTAAGATATGTAAACTCTGTT
Organism: Salvelinus sp. IW2-2015; assembly: GCF_002910315.2. Lineage (NCBI taxonomy): Eukaryota > Metazoa > Chordata > Actinopteri > Salmoniformes > Salmonidae > Salvelinus > Salvelinus sp. IW2-2015. The sequence goes on from NC_036848.1 coordinate 40,117,847, forward strand.
GATACTTTACTTTTTATTCTGTGTATAGTGTGGATCCATAAAACAATGTAACTATTAATTAAAGCTCTTCATATCTCTGCACAAATTCTGTACTAAAACACAGTCTGCAGGCTGAAGACATACACTCACTAGCCAGTTTATTTGGTACACCACCCCGTTCACGAAAATGGATCGTTCCTACAGACAGTGAGTCACATGGCCGTGGCTTGCTATATAAAGCAGGCAGACAGGCATTGAGGCATTCAGTTACTGTTCGATTGAACATTAGAATGGGCAAAATGAGTGACCTAAGCAACTTTGAGCGTGGCATGATCGTCGGTGCCAAGCACTCCGGATCCAGAATCAGAAACGGCCGCCCTCCTGGGCTTTTCACACACAACAGTGTCTAGGGTTTCCCGAGAATGGTGCGACAAACAAAAAATAATCATGCAAGCTAACATGCGGGCCACAAACAGCACATCCCTTTGGAACATTTCCAACTTGTAGAATACATTCCCCCAGAAAAATTCAGGCTGATCTGGAGGCAAAGGCGGGTCCGACCCGATACTAGATGGGTGTACCTAATAAACGGTCTGGTGAGTGTACTGTACCAAAGTGGTGTTGCGGCAGGAGAGGTGTTAGCGTTTTCCATTATTTCCTTCCCTCTACTTCCTCTGAATTGTCACAGTGCAGTTCCAGGGCTGATTGCCGCCGGTGGGCATGAACACAACTGACAGGGAGAGAACACACATACGTACACACACAGGGAGTTTAAACTCTATGACTTCATCTGTCTGGGTGGGTTGTTGGCCTCCTCCGTGTAAGCTGTAATTCAGTGTGTCATCACCCCCCTGCAGCACGTACAGTATGACACACTGACACACACACACACCACACCACAGTGAGGTAAACATTGCCTCTCTGACATGCCTGATCATCCCCATCTCCTCCTAGACTCAGGAGTGGGATGCAGGGCAGCAGAAAAAAATACATTCCATTTGCCGAGGGGCGTTGGAGCTCGCACTGTAAACAGTTTTTCACTGTCACTTTCTGCTCCCTGTCTGAGTAGTAAAAATAGGTAACTATTTGTGAGGTTCCCATATATGTATGGATAAAGGGCTGTCTAGTTGTGGATAAACAGGAGTAGGCATCAAGGGAGAAGGGTGCGAGTTTGAAATAAAGACCTGCCACTCACCTTGCACCACAAGTCTCAGCAACACAGTTCTGTGCCTGGAGAATGTTCAGTGTTTGTTCAGTTAGTCGGCCTGGGAACAGAAGGCTGAGTAACGTTTAACACGTTGTCATCTTTCACACCACTGACTGGACTCCCACTCTTTGAAAGTCAGTGGGGCTTTTTAACAGCAAGTTATAACAACTTTTTTCTTGCCAAACAACCACCTGTTTACTTAGTTTCAATAACAAATTGTATTTATTTTATTTGAGCTTTTTCACTGGTTTGCTCTTTGTGACTGATTTATGGAAATTGGATGGGTGTCTTGTCTCGTCTTTGCCATTTCAACTAGCCTAACAAACTGTCACGACTTTCCCCAGTCTTGTATAGACTGCAGCTTCAATAGCCCTACAGCAGTTGGTTTTGCAGTTATGAACTCTTACACTCTATTAAATGTATTCTTCCTCAGGGGAATAAAAAACACAGAAACAGAACAGGTAGCCTCGGTTTGTTTTTCTAAATCTGTCAGTCATCTCTGCTCAACACATGGCCAGCTTGCTGAGTCGCCAGCCCATTTGCATGCCATTACTGTAGGCTTCCTTTGACACTAATGGAGCTATTTCAGAAAGCAATAAACTGTGGGGAACATTAGCTGAGATGCAGAGGGGAACACACTGAAATGAAGAGTAGCTGACGTGCGGAACATCGCTAAGATGTCTCCCCCAGGCCTCCAAGTGGAAATTATTATTCCAAATAAAACTATTAAATTGAGAAGGGGGAAAAATGAAAGAAATAAACCACATGTATTCGCCAAGAGATAGAGTAACGAGACGGAAGGCAACGGCTCATGTTGAAGACGTGAAAAAAACACTGTGTTGTAATGTAGCCAGTCAGGCAGTCTCACCTGTCGTCTTTATGGTGCTCTGTCTCTTTAATTCTCCCACATTCCCCTCCATCTATGGTGTTTTTACTCATGATTGCATGTGCTTGGCATGCTGACACTGACAATGAATTCCTCCATATCATTAATTGAACGAGCAGAAATAGAAGCAGAAATAGTAGCATGATTAAAAAACAGAAATCCAATCAAATATGCTTATTTAATGTAAGTCCACAGATGAGGTGAACTATTCAATAAAGACGTACAGCACACATTTAGAAATAAATCCCTCTCACTGTTCATCAAACAATCCCTTCAACAATGATAATTAATCACACTATCTTTTCCCACACTGGATACATCAGCCCTGGCTCCCCTCTCCAATTAGATTTACCTTCATACMGCAATGTTAGTGTTTGGATTAAGTGGAATTACCCAGGAATACTAATGTTTTAAATCCTCCTTAGCCTTTGACTCATCGTGTATCAGCCGSTTGACAGCTATCAGGGATTTAACATGCTGTGTTGTGGGGTTTTATATAGTATGTTACGCAAAAATATGCCACAGATATTAGCAGGAGCTTCCCTGTTGGGTTGGAACCCTAGTCAGTCAGTTCTGTGTTCCAACTCAGAGCTGTGGAATGATTCCACCATTCTGGAGATTCTTTCAGAGTTCCGTCAGAGGATTTTTCTGTCCCTGTATGGTCTCCTTTAGAATCTCTGGATGGTTATTAAAACCAAAGAGTAATGGGGCAGAAGTGAGGAGGCAAAGGAGAAAATGAGGATATCTGGGAGAAGGAAGAAGAGAGAAGAGAAGGAGGGGCGGAAGGGCTATTGTTCTCTGCCTTCTCCATCCTCTCCTACATGATAGGGCTTGATTTTCAAAAGACAGCTTTGTTATAAAATGGGTCCAAAGAGAGGCGACATAGGGACCCAAGTTGAAACACACATTCAACATTTTCCTAGAGCTGGTTGATTCGTCGTGAGAGGAGAGTGACTGTGGAAATATGTAAATGTTCCCTGATACTCTCCCTGAGCGTCTTGCCTCACCCTCACCCCCACTACACACACTCTCCCCCATTGTAATGAGTCATTGACAAACTGTAGTGTGTAAAGTGGCTCCCCTGTAATCCATCACTGCAAACACCCTCCAAACCTCCCCACTCTTGTCTCTTTTTCTGTCTGTCTCTCTCTCCAACTCTGTCTGTCTCGCCATCTCTCTGTGTGTCTGTCTGTCTCTCTGTCTCGTATCTGGCAAGCCTTACTGAATTATTCATACAATATGCTTTCTGATTAGTCCCATCACTGCAGTATTTCAACACTCACTATATGTATATTCTTTTTTTTCCCGACTGGTTTTTCTTTCTCTACCCTATTCTATGCCTCCAAACACCATATTTCATTCTCCTTATTGCCATTCACTGTCGCACAGATTTGCTAAACTGGATGTGACAGGGGAGAAGCTTGTTCATGCCTCTTCTAAAAGCCATACATTTGGTTTAATGGACATTTCTCTTCCCTTTCCATTTTCTCTCTCTCCGGTTTTCATACATTTGTTCTGACCATGAGGATGCTTCTTTTCGTAAGATGTTTTATTTTAGTTTGTCACAGTGATTCAAGGGCTACCATTTGCATATACAGTACCAGTCAAAAGCATCAAAGACATCAAAACTATGAAATAACACATGGAATCATGTAGTAACCAAAAAAGTGTTAAACTAAACAAAATATATTTMAMATTTGAGATTCTTCAAAGTAGCTACCCTTTGCCTTGATGACAGCTTTGCACATTCTTGGCATTCTCTCAACCAGCTTCACCTGGAATGCTTTTCCAACAGTCTTGAAGGAGTTCCCACATATGCTGAGCACTTGTTGCCTGCTTTTCCTTTACTCTGCAGTCCTGTAGGCCAGGTCATCTGATGTAGCACTCCATCACTCTCCTTGGTCAAATAGCCCTTACACAACCTGGAGGTGTGATTTGGGTCATTTACCTGTTGAAAAACAAATGACAGTCCCACTAAGCGCAAACCAGATGGGATGGCGTATTGCTGCAGAATGCTGTGGTAGCCATGCTGGTTAAGTGTGCCTTGAATTCTAAATAAATCACTGACAGTGTCACCAGCAAAGCACCCCCACACATCACACCTCCTCCTCCATGCTTCAAAATGCCAACACAAAAAATAAATAAAAGTAACAAATAATTAAAGAGAGCCAGTTTCATCATAGCGCTTGATGGTTTTTGCGACTGCACTTGAAGAAACTTGAAAAGTTCTTGAAATGTTCCATATTGACTGACCTTCATGTCTTAAAGTAATGATGGACTGTCATTTCTCTTTGCTTATTTGAGCTGTTCTTGCCATAATATGAACTTGGTCTTTTACCAAATAGGGCTATCTTCTGTATACCACCCTGACCTTGTCACAACACAACTGATTAACTTTTAACAAGGCACACCTGTTAATTGAAATTAATTCCAGGTGACTACCTCATTGAGCTGGTTGAGAGAATGCCAAGGGTGTGCAAAGCTGTCATCAAGGCAAAGGGTGGCTACTTTGAAGAATCTCAAATATAAACTATATTTTGTTTAGTTTAACACTTTTTTGCTTACTACATGATTCCATATGTGTTATTTCATCGTCTTCACTATTATTCTACAATATAGAAAATGGTAAGAATAAAGAAAAACCCTTGAATGAGTAGGTGTGTCCAAACTTTTGACTGGTAATGTATATGTGAAAATGGTAGCCCTTGAAAAGTAAGTATCTTTTTTTTTTGGTAATCAGCTCCTGTTTACATAAACAAAGCAATTAACTTGGAGTGTATCATTGTTTCCCAGAAGCTACTCTCAGGCTGCCTGACTTGTTTGAGCAGCCTAACTCTGCCAATATGCTTTTCTCCTCATCTATATTTTAGTGTACAGAGAAAGCAATAAGCTCAATGAATGAATTATAGGGACTTGTTTTTGGTTTGTAGGCTACCATTGTTGAACCAGAGAGGGAGAGTCATTGTGCTTGATACTGTATGTCACTGTGCCCTGAAAAAGTGGGCTGCTTGAAAAGTCAAAATCTTCTGTCCTATTTTTATTTTTTAGCCCTCTCTCTCTCTTTCTCTCCCTCTCTGTCTCTCTCTCCTTCTCTCTACATGAAACATCTACTATAAGTAGCCCAGTATATTTTGGTTCCTTTATCTAACAATACTCTGCTATTCAAGACCTACACATCTCTCCTTCTCTGTTGCTCTCATAGAAATGACATGCGATGATCCATTTCTTCACAGGTACTATACATGAAGAAACCTAAAAATTCCCCAGGCATTAGTCATAATGCCTTATAATAACTAGACAGATCTGGAGGCAATACAGTTATAACAGTCCTCAAGACTTGGGGTGCTTCCAAAATGGCATGCTATTCCCTATATAGGGCACTGTTTGACCAGAGACCTATCAAWCCCGGTCAAAAGTAGTGCACTATATAGGGAATAGGGTGCCATTTGGGACACCCGTTTTAGATGTCTTCCAGTCATATGTGGAGGAAATAATGTAAAATGCCCTATAAAAACTAGCCAGTTCTGAAGGCCATACAGTTATCAGACTTGTAGAGCAGTAGACACCCGTTTTAGCCGTCTCCCACAGCTGTGACCTTCCTAATGAGGGTTGGAGGGGAGTGCTGCTGCTGTTTAGTCCATCTCTCTGTCTCTCTCTCTCCCCCCCTCTCTCTAGTCATCATTAAATATCATCTTACTTCCCCCTCCAGCCTGCGTGCCTTACATTTTAAGCTGTTCCCGTGTCATTTACACTGGCACACAACCAGTAATGATGTCAGGAAACTGCAAGGTACGAGCTGACAAATAGTATTTTTTTGACTCAWCCTATAGGGAGATAAATATGAGTGGAAAATGGATGTGATAGATGCATCTATGACATCCATTCGCATCTATCACATCCCCTGGGACCTGGGGACCTATACAGTCATAAGTAGCATGTTTATGGATCATTTGGTCCCACTTCATYAAACAGGAAGGGAAACGTAATCAAGACGTGATCAGCTGCCTAGTTTTCCCTAGTCTTTCTGTCTCTTTAATCCTAATCACTTTTTGCTCTCATCAAACCCTCATCAAGTCTCGTCATGTTTGACATTACACACTTGAATACATCCTCAGAACAGGAAAATAATTTTTAGAGAAGTTCAGACTGTAAACATTAGATGAGTTCTACAGTACATTGTGGAACAAAGCAGTAGAATAGAAAACTATGGAGATTGAGCAACAGTAAAACAGTGCTCTAGTGCTCTCTAAAGGCCATTCTGGGACAGGGCATGACTTCTCTTACTTTACATACTGTATGCTTTCTATACACATTGCTTACATTGCCTGCTGCTGTATGACCTGGAATCAACACTGAATAGTGATGAAATGGAGTGATATTCAGTTTAGTTTCCAGGTTAACTGCTGACTGAAGTTGACTGAAGTTCAGTGATGTCGTGCTAGAGAAGGATCTCCTGCTAAAAGAGACCCACAATGACAGTGATGTAACAGACTTTTAGGGCACAGCCAGGCAGCAGATAGCTTGTTTACCCTGGAGGATCATATGTTTGACTGCACCATGGAGATGAACCTATTGAAACATTGATGCCTGTGTTCCATTGAGGTATTCCACAAGCATGGTTTAAGCCTCACAACCTGCCTAAGTTTCTTCTCTGTGGCCACTTCACTTTTAAGAACAAGAGAAAGGAACTAACTCTTTCTGTGTTGTTAAGTGGAAGTGTTTCACAGCTACTTACCCATATTTTATGGGGAATGTGAAACAAACAGACTATTCTGAGAATAAATCCTTCTCTGTAGGTCTCACAGTATGCATGGCTCTGGATCGGAAATGCACCAAAATGTGAATACCGGTACGAATGTAAATATTAAAGCATGTAAATGCAGGTCACAGTGTTAAATAGCTACAGTACTGAGGTGAGTCATGTCAACAACATCTCCATCTGACTAGGAGAGCCAGGGTTAGAGGAGCGGGAGCTGTATGTGTGTGTGTGTGTGTGTGTGTGTGTGTGTGTGTGTGTGTGTGTGTGTGTGTGTGCTGTCTGAAGCAGACAGAACCCTCCCCCACTCCTTCTCCTCCTCCTCCAGTGCCATTTACAAGCCTGTCCTATTCTGAGCTACGATTACACACTGCCTCTTCACTGATTATGGAGAAACGTGGGTTGGCAGGACATAGCACAGAACATAGCCCAGCTGGGTACAATTTAGCAGCACAACATACACACACGTATGCAACCACTCTACCTTGTCATCGTCTTTTCACTGCTGTGCTCCCCTATGCCTCCCCAGAGGAATCATTAGTGTTTTGTTATTGGTAAATATTGTAGATTTTATCACCTGATTGCATTTCCCTGCTGGCTCTCAAAATCCCCTGAAGGTGGACACTATGCATGATAATAAGTTGGGTTGTTTACCCTGGAGGATCATATGTTTGACTGCACCACGGAGATGAACCTATTGAAACATTGATGCCTGTGTTCCATTGAGGTATTCCACAAGCATGGTTTAAGCCTCACAACCTGCCTAAGTTGGCTGGTGGTACCTTAATTATGGAGGACAGGCTCATCGTAATTGCTTGAACGAAATGAATGGGACAGTATCAAACACATCAAACACGTGGTTTCCATGAGTTTGATACCAATTAATTTACTCCATCCAAGACATTTATGAGCCGTCCTCCTCTCACTAGCCTCCTGTGCAGTACATGTCCAGTATGTATGTACTGTACACATGTACAGTATGTAATGTACACATTCCTACTGTATATAGTTACTATTCCACTACAGKAGATGGCGCTAAAAATCCTGTAGCTTGTTCCCGCTTCACCATTACGTGACCGGATATGCGATTTTGAAAACATTGGTGGYATGTGCAGGCTAATACAATGAAGCTCCTAATAACTCCTAATTTATGCACTTGTTGTTATTTTCTTACAACTGATGATATGCGGGTATACCGAAAGCAGTTTTAGTTAGCAAACAAGTTAAATGTATTTTCTTTACCGACTCGTTCTTGCAGAATACTTCCATGTTGTATAGCTAGCAAGCTAGATAGCATTCAAGCTATATTGTCTGACTGACCAACATTATTACTGACAACAACTCACAGTACACGGAGGGAGATGGCTGGTCAACTACTTGAGTTTGAGACGGAGATGTTCCTGGGTTTGTTTGGCTCAGACGGACTGCTGGTGACTGCGGAGGGCATGGGGATAGACCGCATCCTGCTGCAGTTCATGCGGGTGTACTCCGAGGAGGGGAGTCTGGTGCTGCTGCTGAACACTACCACGCCCGAGCAGGTGGGTGAATAATAGCGGTGCTAGGGGAACYAATGGTCAGGGGCCCAGTTCAGGAGGGGGCAACGTTACACAACGATCATAGGCAGCTACTTGTCATCTGCTTGACTTTCAAGCTTGCATCAGGAGGGCTTCAGCTATGATGGACCCCCCTTGGTTGCAGATCTTGCATGAATCGAACTATAGGTGAAGTTTGTATAACGTTACATGTCTTTCTATGTAGAAAGTTTGTAACAGTAACCAATAACCCATGTTCCTATTTGTGCTTTTATTTCCTCTGCTAGGAGTTCTTCACAGAGCAGCTGCGAGCTGAGGGAGTGAGCCACCTGCCCCAGACAGTGACCAGTGATGTCCAGAGTACAGAGCGCTACGAAGTTTATACACAGGGAGGGGTCCTGTTCGTCACCAGCCGTATCCTAGTGGTGGACTTCCTCACTGACAGGATACCTGCACACCTCATCTCGGGTCAGTATATAGTGTAGGCAAAACTAGAGTTTTGACATACCAGTTATGTTATATTAGTATGGATAATGGTACCAAATGGTCCTGGATACAAATCAGACTGGGATGTGTGAAAACAATGCCCTAAGATGTAGTTGCTCAATAGGACACTCATATTGCTCTCTCTGTCTAAGCACTATCCTTTCTTTGTTTGTGCTGCTTCACTTTATTTATTTATCTTGTTTACAACGACCCACAACTTTCTCTGTTTTCCCCAGGTATACTGGTGTACCGGGCTCATAAGATAATTGAGTCTTGCCAGGAGGCCTTCATRTTGAGACTGTTCAGACAGAAGAATAAGACAGGCTTCATCAAGGCCTTCACAGATAAGGCCACCTCCTTCTCCTCAGGCTTCTGTCAGGTGGAGAGAGTCATGAGGAACCTCTTTGTCAAGAAACTTTTCCTCTGGCCCAGGTGGGTGGGGGAGCCCTTTTTAATTAAATGTTTTACTCCTTTGTGTGGTAACTTCTTGGATTATTGATGATGATGGATAGTTCTCTCTCTCTGCTCCCATCTCTCTCTTTTTCTCTCTCTGTCTCCCCGCCTCTTTCAGGTTCCAGGCGTCAGTGAACTCGGTTTTGGACAGACACAAGCCAGACGTGGTGGAGCTGCATGTGTCTTTGACCCCGGCCATGAGGGCCATCCAGAGCTCTGTCCTGGACATCATGAACGCCTGTCTGAAGGAGCTGAAGCGCTACAACCCCACGCTGGAGGCAGAGGACCTCTCCCTGGAGAATACCCTTGGGAATGCCTTCGAAAAGGTCAGACTTGTTAGTTACATAGGAATTAAGCATCAATACCCACTGGAGTAAACTAACTACAACTTCTTGCAGTTCAGCAATAACCATTGTATACATAACACAACTCAATGTGAATGTACATTTAGTGTTCTTTATATTAGCGTTAGTGATATAAAAATACACTGCTCGTCTCCAGACTAGAGGTCGACAGATTATGATTTTCAACGCCGATACCGATTATTGGAGGACCCAAAAAAAAAGCCGATGCTGATTAATCGGCCGATTTTATATAATATATATATATATATTATATAATATATATATATATATATATATTTGTAATAAATGACAATTACAACAATACTGAATGAACACTTTTATTTTAACTTAATATAATACATCAATAAAATCAATTTAGTCTCAAATAAATAATGAAACATGTTCAATTTGTTTAAATAATGCAAAAAAACAAACTGTTGGAGAAGAAGGTAAAAGTGCAATATTTGCAATGTAAAAAAGCTAACGTTTAAGTTCCTTGCTCAGAACATGAGAACATATGAAAGCTGGTGGTTCCTTTTAACATGAGTCTTCAATATTCCCAGGTAAGAAGTTTTAGGTTGTAGTTATTATAGGAATTATAGGACTATTTCTCTCTATACCATTTGTATTTCATATACCTTTGACTATTGGATGCTCTTATAGGCACTATAGTATTGCCAGCCTAATCTCGGGAGTTGATAGGCTTGAAGTCATGAACAGCGCAATGCTTGAAGCACAGCGAAGAGCTGCTGGCAAATGCAGGAAAGTGCTGTTTGAATGAATGCTTAGGAGCGTGCTGCTGCCTACCACCGCTCAGTCAGATTGCTCTATAAAATCATAGACTTAATTATAATATAATAACACACAGAAATACGAGCCTTAGATCATTAATATGGTCGKATTTCAAAAACAAAACGTTTATTCTTTCAGTGAAATACGGAACCGTTCAGGGTGGCATCCATAAGTCTAAATATTGCTGTTACAATGCACAACCTTCAATGTTATGTCATAATTATGTACAATTCTGGCTCTTCTTGCACAGAATGCAAGAGAATTGACACAATTTCCCTAGTTAAAATAAATTCATGTTAGCAGGCAATATTAACTAAATATGCAGGTTTAAAAATATATACTTGTGTATTGATTTTAAGAAAGGCATTGATGTTTATGGTTAGGTACACAGTGCTTTTTTTGCYAATGCGCTTGTTAAATCATCACCCGTTTGGCGAAGTAGGCTGTGATTCGATGATAAATTCACAGGCACCGCATCGATTTTATGCAACGCAGGGCAAGCTAGATAAACAAGTAATATCAACAACCATGTGTAGTTAACTAGTAATTATGTTAAGATTGATTGTTTTTTTATATGATAAGTTTAATGCTAGCTAGCAACTTACCTTGGCTCCTTGCTGCACTCGCGTAACAGGTAGTCAGCCTGCCACGCAGTCTCCTCGTGGAGTGCTATGTAATCGTGTCCAAAAATGCCGATTACCGATTGTTATGAAAACTTGAAATCACCCCTAATTAATCGGCCATTCTGATTAATCGGTCGACCTKTACTCCAGACATTAAATCAAGGCATCKACTGTAKTCTATTGACCACTTACAGATTTCCTCTCATATTCCTGTTTGTTGTGCCTGTTTGACCCCCAGACCATCCGTCACTACCTGGACCCTCTGTGGCACCAGCTGGGAGCCAAGACCAAGTCTTTGGTCCAGGACCTGAAGATCTTACGTACCCTGCTGCTCTACCTCACCCAGTACGACTGTGTCACCTTCCTCAACCTCCTCGAGTCACTCCGCTCCAGCCAGAAAAACTTTGGAAGCAACTCTGGTAAGAAGTTGTAAGAACTGTCCTTGGAGAGTGAGAGAATATGAATAGCTAACTGCATTGCTTAGTTTCATTGGAGAGCTATCATATGAAGGTCTCTGTGTTTCCCCTTCCATTATGTTGGTAGCCCTAGATGCTGATTCAAGGAAAAATGTCACTTGCCTGTGGTTCATTTCAACAGGGTGGTTGTTCCTGGACTCCAGCACCTCCATGTTTATTAACGCCAGGAGTCGGGTGTATTGCATTCCTGAGTCCAAGAAGAAACTCAAGGTGGGAGCTGACACAGAAAAACAACAAAGCACTTCAGGTAACTAACTGCTCTCAAAATATACATTCAAGCACAATCTCTATGGCTATATTATATGTAATTCTATTTCTTTCAGAGGAAGAGCTTCATGAACATTTCGCTACACCCGCGATAACATCTGCAAAAAATGTGTATGCGAACAATACAATTTTKTTTTATGCTTTCTGGAGCTGAAGAAAATTATTTTTGTGTGTCTGCCCCAGAGGTGAAGAGGGTGCTGGTGCTGGAACAGAACCCAAAGTGGGAGGCTCTGACAGAGGTGCTGCAGGAGATAGAGAAGGAGAACAAGAGCTCTGAACTCAAACCAGGTCAGCCACTAGCAGATTACAATATAGATAAAGTATTGTATATGGACACAGAAAGCGTAACATATTCCTACCAAAGCTATGACATGCGTTGGTAAACTGTTCAGTCCTAGGTGGTGAGTCTCACTATTCTTTGTCTGATTCCCCAGGCCACATCTTGATCTGTGCCAGTGATGACAGAACCTGTGCTCAGCTTCATGAGTACATCAGTCGTGGCTCAGACTCCCTACTCAATAGACTCTACGCTCGCACCATTGGCAAAAGAGATGCCCTGTTCGACCCAGACGCACACAAACAACAGGGCCAGGGTTGGTCCAGGAAACAACAGCCTGAGAAAGAGACCAAAGGCAAAAAAGCCAAAGGGAAGGCGGCAACCACGCTGAACTCAAAGAGTAAAAAGAGGCCGTCTCTGACCCTGACTCAAATGGTTGGCAACAGAGAGGGGGATGAGGGAGAAGTGATGGGCAGCAGTGGGGATGAGGGAGGCCTGTTGGAAAAGGAGGAGGAGGAGCTAAAGTTAGACTTGTCGTCTGATGCCTACTACGGTGTTCTGAAAGAGCCATTGACTGTTATCCACCCTCTGAGGGGTTGCACTGACCCCTACAGTCTGACGCGGGTACTGCACGAGGTGGAGCCCAGTTTCGTGGTGCTTTATGACGCCGAGCTCAGCTTTGTTCGTCAGCTGGAGATTTACAAAGCCTCCAGACCGGGGAAACCACTGAGGTAATCAAACAAAACCTTTATCCCCTTATTCATTTTACACAGATCTTGTGAATTACATGTTGTTTTTTCCCCAGATGAAGTCACTCATGAAGCATTTCCTCCTCCTCTCAGGGTGTACTTCCTGATCTATGGTGGCTCCACAGAGGAGCAGAGGTACCTGACTGGTCTGGCTAAAGAGAAACAAGCCTTTGAACACCTCATCAGGTAAGACATCTGCTGCATTATATTATGATCATCCTGCAGTTTCCATACCATGTGTTAGTTTGTGAGCTGTGCTGACTGACGGGGTGTCTGTGTGTGTGTGATTGCAGGGAGAAGGCCACTATGGTGGTTCCTGAGGAGAGAGAGGGAAGAGAAGACACCAACCTGGATCTGAGCAGGAGTCAGGAGCCTGCTTACTCTATTACCAACACACGCAAAGCAGGTAAGTGATGTGATGACATCTTATCTGATTCATTACACTGTGGGACGGGAGGTCTTACAATCCACATCATCTATCTGAGTCTGATTGGTTGATATAATTTAATGTCATGTCTRTCCAATCAGGGGGCCAGGAGCAGCCCAAGGAGCCTTCCCGTGTGATTGTGGACATGCGTGAGTTCCGCAGTGAGCTCCCGTCCCTCCTCCACCGACGCGGCCTGGACATCGAGCCTGTCACSCTGGAGGTGGGCGATTACATCCTCACTGCCGACACCTGCGTGGAGCGCAAGAGCGTCAGTGACCTGATTGGCTCGCTTCAGAGCGGACGCCTCTACACCCAGTGCCTGTCCATGACGCGGTACTACCGGAAGCCCGTCCTGCTGATCGAGTTCGACTCGGCCAAGCCCTTTTCCCTGGTGGCCCGCACCGACTTCCGCCAGGAGATCTCAGCTAACGACGTCACCTCCAAGCTGACCCTCCTCACCCTGCACTTCCCCCGCCTCAGGATCCTTTGGTGCCCCTCCCCACACGCCACCGCAGAACTTTTCCAGGAGCTGAAGAAAGGTCGACCCGAACCGGATGCCGCCGCCGCCCAGGCCATCACGGCCGAGTCGGACACGGTGGCAGAGTCAGCTGACCTCTTCAACCCTGGGCCATACGACTTCCTGCTTCGGATGCCAGGGGTTAATGCGAAGAACTACAGGGCTCTGGTTAAACACGCAGATAGCCTGGCACACCTAGCCAAACTGAGCCAGGAAAGGCTAGCACAGATTCTGGGACATGCTGGCAATGGGAAGTCGCTCTATGAGTTCCTGCATAATACTGTGGACATCCCTGCCCCTGCACAGAAAAGTAAATAGTCATACACTTAAAAGGAACAGAGGCTGACATGTGATATCAGCTATGCTCAGGTTTGACTTTTAGAAAGACTATGGAAGGAACTGTGCCTTGTGTATGGACTGACCTCAATTGTGTTGTCATTGTACGTGTTTGTGAATTTAAAAATGTTGTTTTCCAACTTTGACTTTGTAAATCTTTGAATATGTAAATGGATGTTTTGCTTACATGCGCTGAATTATATGTAGGATCTGCTGTTGGATTTGATACTTGCAGTACTGTAGTGGAAAACTGCTGATACAGAGAAGTCAGTAAGCAGAAAGTGTTTTAAATCGGGTGTGAAGCATCCGGTCTGTGGGTGGTTTCATAAAAACAATAAAAGAAATGTGTGGGAGGAACGAAGTCAATATACTTTCAAATTACTAAAACCAAATAGAAACTGGAGCATCAAAAATTCCAGTTTTGACAGCAAGGAAATATAACACATTTTCAGTGCGGCCCTCCGAACCTCATTGATGATCGAATGCGGCCCCGGGGCAAAATTAGTTTGACACCCCTGTTTTAAAACAAATGAAGGTTTATTTGTTGCATTTACAGCATACGACAAATATTAAAACTGTCCAGGGAAATGCTTAGTTACAAGCTCTTACTCAACAATGCAGTGTTTAAATGCTAGGTTTTATTATGATGAATGAATTGTCTGATAATGTTGGTAATGAAACATTTTTATACTGTTTGTCAGAACTAGACTAGGGCTCTATTAAAATATGCAGGTATTGAACATTGGCTCTACATACGGACTCATCGTTTGGTCTTATCTCTTGCAAAATAAACTTGCCAGAAAGTGCTTCATGATTTTTAATTCTTTGTTTGCTCAGAGTTATAGGATATATATAGCTGCCAACGATAAACATTTAGTTATACACTTATGTATGGCTTTGGGGTGTGGAATGATTTGCCATCTAAATTGAAGACTCGAGCGCCCCCTGTGTCTTGAATGCAAGTGAGGTAACGCAAAGCTTCCGTTTGACTACTGATTACGTCACCAAATTTATCTGAACATATCAGCAGGAGCCATTTTATTCCGCGAATGAAACTTCCGATTTCCTAAAAAACACAAGACATTCTCCTCGACATCAATTGCAGTGTGTCGTTGAATCGAATGATAAACCCTTTCATACGGCAATGCGAAGGAATTGGGTAAGATATTTGAACTGGGTAGGGCTGTCTTGTTTTTAACGTGCGAGCAGAACTAGCAGCATGGCTAGTAGCAGAGTAGCGTTAGTGAGTGCAGAGGTTGTTGATGCAGTCATGCCATGCAGAATACAGCGAGCTAGTTAGCTACCAGTGCGAGTGGTTAAAGCCACAGTAGACAATGTGTAAACTGATTTAAATTACAAGATGACAATATTGTTCCGTGTCTTTTCTTTCACCCTGAGCCTACCAGTAACCGCTAGTGAATTGAACTCAATGTTTTTTGTGTATACTGTGTTATCTCTAGACCTCCCAGTAATGCCACCTGTTACAATGTAACGTTAGCAGCTAGCAAGTCAACTCTTTGATATCCTACCGCATTTGCTTCAATATCACGAAGGATATCTGTTAAAGGGCTGGCACATCTTTTGTCAACTGTTAGCACTGGGAATGCTTGACTCTGCACACAGGTAACTCGGCGAGGTCAATTTAGGTCTGTCATAAATGGGTGAYTGAGGATGAGCCAGCCCCTTGGGATATGGCCTTGGGATAACTAGCACCAAAGAGAGACTGGCAGATCAAAGAAGCTAAAGATGAAAGTGAGGCTGAGAGTGAAGTGGTTGCTGCCTGCAACACGTCACTGGATGATGACACACACAACACAAACACCTCACCTGACAACAGTCTTGCTTGAAATGGGATAAGGTAGATTTGAGATTTTGCATAGGACTTCGTCAGAGTCACATATGGCTCTGCCTTATGAAGCTAACAGATGGTGAGGAAAACAATAGTGAATTGTTCTGGCATACTACGTTGTGATTATCATCTGTCTTGCCAAACTTTTTACTTCTAACTGATGTTGCCAAGTTTTTAAAGCTTCTCTCCTCATCCTAACAATGTCTTGATTGGTGGTTCATTGGTTGCCAGAGTTAGGTTCTGTTTTTCCTGCACACAAAAAAATCTTATCCGGTTCTAACCTTCACACCAGAGTAACCTGAACCATCCACCCAATTTAAACCTCTTATGATGTATCAATGAACTGTAACCTTCGGTCTATATATTAATAGATGCCTTCTCCTCTTGGATTTCTGCCTATTTTCTCTGTTTGTTGTGATATGGCCTCATGGGTCACAGATTAGGCTAGGTTTGTTGTGCCTGTCTCTCTCTAGAAGTCAGTAGAGTCACTGTCACGTTCCACGCAATAACTTATTTCCCTCAAGGAGTAGGCGGGACGTGAGTGGTTTTGGTTTTGTATTTACATTTGACATTTGACTTATTTAGCAGATGATCTTATCCAGAGCGACTTACGGCAGTGAGTTGTACTAGTGGGAGTCGAACCCACAACCCTGGAGTTGCAAGTGCCATGCTCAACCAACTGAGCTACACGGGACCTTTTATCTTGTCTGTATTGATTTTTTTGGGTGGCGGGGTGAAAGCAGTTGTCTCTCAGGAAATGGTCTGTCTGGCCAGCTGGCTGAGGTGATAGAGCAGACTTCACTTTAGTGAACTCTATGCAGTAAAATACTACTTGAGTAAAAGTCTAAACGTATTTGGATTTAAATATACTTTAAATATAAGTTAAATATTAAGCAAACCAGATGCCTCAATAAAAAAAAAAAAAGAATGGATGGATAGCCAGGGGCACACTCCAACATAATTTACAATCAAAGCATTTGCGTTTAGTGAGTCCACCAGATCAGAGGCAGTAGGGATGACCAGGGATGTTCTCTTGATAAATGTGTMAATTMGACKATTTTCCTTGCCTGCCAAGCATTCAAAATGTAATGAGTACTTTTGGGTGTCAGAGAAAATGTATGGTTTAAAAAGTACATTATTTCCTTTAGGAATGTATTGAKGTAAAAGTTGTCAAAAAGACATAGTAAAGATGCCCCAGAAAACTATTTTTACTTAAGTACTTTACACCTCTGACTCAGACATGAACCATAATAACATCAGCATTGGCCTTATCTCAAGAAAAAGCAGTAATTTTTGTTGGACCAGACTTGTGGGCTATTTCAGTCTCTGAGAAACCAACTTCAAATCGCTAGGATTGGGATTGAGGGGCAATAAATGTCTACAGCACAAGATACTGTTACTGYGCTGTGACTTGCTGCAAAGGGACTGGTTTTATATCTGACACACACACCAGGAGATTGTGTGTTGAAGTCTGCCGAGAGAGACTAGACCACCCTGACTGAACAGAGAGCAGAATACTGGGTGGGTATTTACCTAAAGACGGTGTGAGGAGGAGTCCCTCCCTGTAGTGAATATGAAGCATGTTACCACTGCAGTAGCCTGGAGTAGCATAACCCCTTTACAGACTGGAGAGGGGCTTGTGTTGTGTATAGATACTTAGCTGACCTATGACCTCTTCTTTGTAATGATGAGGAAGGGGCAATCCCAGACCCTGTGGGAGAATGTGTTTAGTTCAAGCTGTCTTATTGTTTCTTTGATATTCTGGAACTATGTTATCCCAGGCTGTAGACTGCTATTATGATATATTAATTGCAAAGTTATGTGTACTGTTAGGTGTATGTCTRCATCCTGCGTCTGTATGCCCATAGTTGGTGATATGGACCTTGTATCGTTACTTTAAGACTGCTGGGTCACCACATACTGGATCAGTAGGATACTACTAGGCAGGAGCAGAAGGTAATCGATTTGTCATACACACCCTCGTGCATTATCATGCACAGCACACTTAGACCCTTGTAGACTTTGCACCCAACAACCTTCAGTTTTATGAAAGCGCAAAACAACAGTATTTTAAAGCTGAATTGTAAACACCAGCACYTTTACATACACCTATAATCTCCAAAGCCATCTACCATTAGGCCTAGCTGGGCACCACCTTGTACCTTCTGTGGGTTTCTCTTTGATGAACACARGGTACTCGTTGCTAATGCCCATAGCAGGACAGAGCAGTTGGGTAGGAGCATGGTTGATATTTACCACACATTGTCTAGTCATGCATGATGTTTGCTTTCCCTCTGAGGGGACCAGGTACTTCCCTCTGTTTGAATGTAAACAAACCTGTTGACCTCAATCTTCAGTGGTCAGTCAGCAACTGTGCTCCTGGAGAGCAACAAGTTTTGTGCARGCTCACTGTTTTGTTCCAGCCCAACAATAAAAACTCCTCCTGATTCAACGATCACCAATACCTTGATGAGTTGAATCAGGTGTTTTAACATGACGKGCACACACACACTATCTGTTCAGGGTGCATTGATTGTGGCCATTGGCAGCCCAGGACCTGAGGAGAGTGCACTAGATCCTCTGTAGCTTCGAAARTGAGTTCTGAGGTGTTTTATATCTTGTTTGAACTGGTTGGTGCTACTGTCACAGTTTGCCTTTCAGTAAAGAGCCCCTCATGTAGGTGAGAGCTTCTCCAGCTACTGTGTCTCCTTTCTGTATTTCAATTTAAGGGACTTTGTTGGCATGGGAAACATATGTTTACCTTGCAAAAGCAAGTGAAATAGATAATAAACAACAAACATTAATAGTAAACATTACACTCAAACTCTGGCTCGCTGGCTTCCTGGCTCTGACTCTCAATTCAATTTCAATGTAAGTCCTTTATTGGCATGGGAAACATATGTTGTCATTGCCAAAGCAAGTGAAGGAGATGATAAACAAAAGTGAAATAAACAATAAAAATGATCAGTAAACATTACGCTCTCTGGCTCTCTCTCTCCCCCCTCCTCCAGAACACCCCTTCATCCCATCGCCACAAAGACCGCAGCATGCTGTTGCTATAGCAACCGTCACTTGCCGCTGCAGTCCCGGTGTTCCTTTGCAATATCTCTGTTTTTGTCTCAGGTAGCCTGTATGCTTTGGTACTTTGGCGACTAGTATTTTTTTTTTTGACCCCCCCCCCGCTTTGGGCTGAGTGTGTCAATGTCTAGTTTATACATGCAGAATTACTGTTACCTCAATTAGTCACGAAATCCCTAGTTTGAAAGCGTCTGTTTTCAGTAAGCTGTACTGTCATTTTTTTTTCTTCTACATTTCCCCCCACATGGGCCAGCACCCTAGCAATTCAAGTTCCAGCCAATCAGATTCAMCCCCTCGCCATTTGAGTGACCGCTAGCAAGAATCACATACAGCAGAGCAAGAGCACAATGACGTGGTGCACATAGCTGTACCAGAGAATCCCTTTGTCCTTTTTACTTGTGAGTTCCAAATATCTCTTAATGGTRTCCCCAGCGTGAGTTTTCTTATGCGCGTGATGTCAGAATTTACTCACTGTTCCTAAATGTGATTGTTACGSAACAGGACAACTGCCGTCAAACCAAGACACGCTGCCTGCTAATTAACAATAGGGTGTGTTTCAACTTGTCAATTTTACATGATTTTCTAACAACAGTTTGAAATGAGGTACGTTCCGCCTCATTAATTCACAGAACAGTGGTTCCAAAACTTTTTATAATCCCGTACCCCTTCAAACATTCAACCTCCAGCTGCGTACCCTCTCTAGCACCAGGGTCACTGCACTCACAAATGTAGTTTTTTTGCTATAATTATAAGCCTACCACACACTATACAGTACATTTATTAAACATAAGAATGAGTGTAAGTTTTTGTCACAACCCGGCTCGTGGGAAGTGACAAAGCGCTCTTATAGGACCAGGGCACAAATAATAATAATCTTGCTCTTTATTTAACCATCTTACATATAAAACCTTATTTGTTAATTGAAAATTGTGAATAACTCACCACAGGTTAATTTGAAGGGTTTGCTTGAAAGGATGCACATAACTCTGCAATGTTGTGTTGTATTGGAGAGTCTGTCTTAAATCATTTTCCACACAGTCTGTGCCTGTATTTAGTTTTCATGCTAGTGAGGGCCGAGAATCCACTCTCACATAGGTACATGGTTGCAAAGGGCATCAGTGTCWTAGCGCGATTTGCCAAGGAAGGACACGCTCAGCGCAGCCCAGAACAGAAATCTGGCAGTGGCTTCTGATTTTAAATTCAATTTTCACAGAACCGCTTGTTGCAATTTCGACTAGGCTCTCTTGTTCAGATATCAGTAAGTGAACTGGAGGTAGGGCATAAAGGGATAACGAATCCAGTTGTTTGTGTCATCCGTTTCGGGAAAGTACCTGCGTAATTGCGTACCCAACTCACTCAATCTCACATTTGACATTGTCCGTAAACTTGTTCATTTGCACACAAAAAATCATAGAATGATGGGAATACTTGTGTGTTGTCCTTGTTAATGCAGATAGAGAAGAGCTCCAACTTAATCACAGCCTCAATTTTGTCCCGCACATTGAATATAGTTGCGGAGTGTCCCTGTAATCCTAGTTTCAGATCATTCAGGCAAGAAAAAAACATCACCCAGATAGGCCAGTCGTGTGAGAAACTCATCATCATGCAAGCGGTCAGACAAGTGAAACTTATGGTCAGTAAAGAACTTTAAGCTCATCTCTCAATTAAAAAAAACGTGTTAATACTTTGCCCCTTGATAACCAGCGCACTTCTGTATGTTGTAAAAGCGTTACATGGTCGCTGACCATATCATTGCATAGTGCAGAAAATACACAAGAGTTCAGGTACCTTGCTTTAACAAAGTTAACCATTTTCAATGTAGTGTCCAAAATGTCTTTCAAGCTGTCAGGCATTCCTTTGGCAGCAAGAGCCTCTCGGTGGATGCTGCAGTGTACCCAAGTGGCGTCGGGAGCAACTGCTTGCACGTGCGTTACCACTCCTATGTCTCCCTGTCATGGCTTTTGCACCATCAGTACAGATACCATCACATCTTGACCACCAAAGTCCATTTGATGTCACAAAGCTGTCCAGTACTTTAAAAATATCCTCATCTGGTTTGCAGAAGAGGATGTCTTCCTTAATTGACCCCCCCATAAATGTAACGGACATATACCAGGAGCTGTGCCAGGCCTGCCACATCTGACTCATCCAGCTGTAATGCATAGATTCACTGCCTTGTATGCGAAACAGGAATCGTTTCAAAACATCTAATGCCATGTCACTGATGCTTTGTGAAACAGAGTTTGTTGAAGGCATTGTTTGTATAGTTTTTTTGGCCTTTTCCCCCCAGCATTGTCCCAGCCATATCCACGGCAGCAGGAATAATTAAGTCCTCCACAATGGTATGGGGCTTGCCTGTCCTAACCACTCGGTAACTCACCATATAAGACGCTTCTAGACCCTTCTTATTAATGGTATCTGTTGCTTTTATACATGTCATACTACTCAAAAGTAGTCTTAATTCTCGCTCAAAAAACTCCTGTGGCTTATTTCAAATTGGCATGTTTTGTTTCTAAATGTGTGTGCAAGAGTGAAGGTTTCATCGAGTTGTGAGATAGTACTTTTGCACATATAACACTGTGGCTGAGGAAAGGCACTACACCCAATATAAGTGAACCCCAAATCAATGTGGTTCTCATCATATTTGCTCTTCTTCGATGGTCCAACGTCCCTGTCTTTTCGGTGCTTTACCGGGTAAGGGGGCAGTAACTCTTCGGCTGCATCAGATTCGCAACTGTCAGTGTCCATGCTAGCTGGGCTAAAAACAAATGTAGAATTACTGATGTTAGCATTGGATGTGCTCGTGGAAGCAGAACAACTTGTGTCGTCGACAGGTGCAGGTGTAGCAGAGCTGGTATGTGTCTCTATGGACACGGGCCTTTTAAATAAAAAAATTAGAACCATTTATCAATTTTTGAGCAAACGGAATGAGCAGCAGCTACGTTTGGTTACATACGGACCGTTAGTGAAATTCCCGCGAGAGAGTAACGGTTAATGTGATCGGATGTAAATTATTTGACGAGGCTACCAGTATTTGACATTGTGTTGTTATTTCGCTGAACACTAGACGGTTTAGTTTTACAAGGAACTGATTTCACACAAGGAACTGATTTCATAACCTTCATACATTTTTCTAATAGTTCTGTAAAACAATGCTAATGCTAATGGCATCAAATAAGTATTAGCTTTTGTTGTATTCTTTGAAAATGTCCTGGTCCTATCATGACCATTGCATTGACCTGTGTATTAATTTGGCCTGCATATCTCTGCCCTGCCTGCTTGTGGAGCCATTGTGGAGCTGTTCAGTTATGTTACTTGTAATATTGTTTTATTTATATATCCTCCTTTCTATAGCTCAATGGGTGGCATGTCTGGTGAGTATGCAGGCCATGGAAGAACTGGGACATTTACAGCTTCCTGGAATTGTGTACAGATCCTTGCGACATGGGGCCGTGCATTATCATGCTGAAACATGAGCTGATGGCAGGTGATTGGCACGACAATGGGCCCCCTGTTATCTCTGTGCGTTCAAATTGCCATAAAAAAAATGCAATTGTGTTCGTTGTCTAACTTATGCCTGCCCATACTTTAACCCCACCGCCCCCATGGGGCTCTCTGTTCACAACATTGACATAAGCAAAACATTCGCTCACATGACGCCAAACACGCTGTCTGCCGTCTGCCTGGTACAGTTGAAACTGGGATTCATCCGTGAAGAGCACACTTCTCCAGCATGCCAGTGGCTATCGAAGGTGAGCATTTGCCCACTGAAGTCGGTTAGGACGCCGAACTGTAGTCAGGTCCTAGTGAGGACGACGAGCACGCAGATGAATTTCCCTGAGATGGTTTCTCACAGTTTGTGCAGAAATTCTTCGGTTTTGCAAACCCATAGTTTCATCAGCTGTCAGTGTGGCTGGTCTCAGATGATCCTGTAGGTGGAGGTCCTGGGTTGGAGTGGTTACATGTGGTCTGTGAAGCTGGTTGGACATACTGCCTAATTCTCTAAATTGACGGAGGTGGCTTATGGTAGAGAAATTAATATTCACTTGTCTGTCAACAGCTCTGGTGGACATTCCTGCAGTCAGCATACCAATTGCACGCTCCCTCAACTTGAGACCTCTGTGGTGTTGTGTGATGTGCATTTTAGTGGCCTTTTATTGTCCCCGGCACAAGGTGCACCTGTGTAATGATCATGCTGTTTAACCAGCTTCTTGATATGCCACACCTGTCAGGTGGATGGATTATCTTGGCAAAGGAGAAATGCTCACCAACACAACATTTGAGAGAAATACGCTTTTGTGCGTATGGAACATTTCTGTGATCTTTTTATTTCAGCTCATGAAACATGGGACCAACACTACATGTTGTCTATTTTTGTTCTTAATTTTTTGAAGGTTGTACTGATTATGATGAGCTAATGCTAAGCCATTTGCTCTCTGTGTGGAGCCATGTTTGTTGACATCATTCAATGCATTCTGTGTGTCACGTAAATGTCTGTCAGACAAACAATGTTTATAGCAAAACGAGGAGAATGGATGGTTCACTCGTCTTTCAAGTAAACTTCCGTAAGTGAATGATGGTAGATGACGCACTCCCTTCAACATGCATACTGCAAACAGACCCAACACATCTTGTCACCTCATGTTTGGTTGACGCAGAAAAACGAACATGGCGGCACACACAAACTACCCACTGTGGGATTACTTTTGACTTTTAGAAAGTATTTTACTGAATTATTTCAATCACTGGTTAGCTCACCCGTGATGTGATGAATTGTAAGTAGTAATTGATATTTAGCTAATTCATATTATGGTTTCTATCATCCGATAGTTGGCTATATATGACCGCTAGTGTTAGCTCACTCTTTACTCAGTTAGCATTAGCACTATTGTAGCCTACATTTTCAGATTTGGATGAGAATTGTGTTATGCTACTTCTGTGACTCTGAACATTGCATCCATAATAAACTGCTCACATTGAGGACCTAACATTGTAAAGACTGTTTGTGAAAAAAGTGTGGCGAGCTCAAATGCTGACTGTTGCGTCAATTGTAACTACACGTTCTAATCACACCGGTTTGAGTCTACGCTGCAGGGACCACTGTGTTCATATGCGGTAATGATTTTCTGATCTGATACAAATCTTACAAAGGTTGGTGGTCAAGGTCTTCGACATTCAAATTTYCACAAAATGCTTTCTTAGTTCTGATAGAGCATTAATTGTAGTTTGTAGCAGAATGTAATTTTAAATAGTCTCTGTCTTCTGTTCCCAGGTCTGTCTCCATGGCTTAGTGTGCTGCTGCAGCTGTAGCAGCTGGACCCAGGCAGAAGTCTCTCTTCATCTTCTCCTTCACCCCTTCTTCCAGCGGTGGTAAGGAATGGCATTATGAGAACGTTTCCATACCGAATGGTACTAAATCGACAACTTAATATATTTTTTAAGACTCCTATTAGGCTATATAAACACATTTTGGCCAACATTCAGTTGTCTAGCAATAGTAACAGGAAGACCTTTTARTAATAAAATTAACAATCCAAGGTAGAAAAGGTATCTACACCATTCAAACAGAAAGATTAGGCTACATCAACCTACATTTTTTTTTTTTTTATTTGATCTTTATTTAACTAGGCAAGTCAGTTGAGAACAAATTCTTATTTTCAATGACTGCCTAGGAACAGTGTCTACGCTGTTGGTTCCAATAATATTAGGCCTAAGTCTGATATTAAGGGCCAACTACTTAAATCTGGAAGAAATGGGAGTTCAGGTAAAATTTAGGAGCTGAATCTGAGACTCAACAGCCTCTTTTGAAATGTCCTCTTTTAGAAACTCAGAACCAGCTGTGGCGGGCTGCACTCCCCTCACTAGGGCACAACACTGGAACTTTCAGAATCACTCATGTTGTGTAGAACAGACCAGGGCTGTTGCAGTMACCATATTACCGCCARGCCAGCAGTCATGACCACAGTAAAATTCCACATGACCGTTGASTTACGGTAATTTCTTATACACTCTGGACATGCGTTGATAGTAGCCAACTTGCTAACGACCATCAGGTCGCTAATGGCCTGGTACTCYGGGCTCTATTGTCCCTCTAACCACTCTGACATCAATGTAAATGCAATGAAAAATCACGTCAAACATTTAACTGCAAACCAATATCAGGCTTTTAACACTCGCCTCACTGTGATTGATCAATTTGAAGAAGTTCAACAACATATTTATTTTTATTTCACCTTTGTTTAACCAGGTAGGCCAGTTGAGAACAACTTCTCATTTARAACTGCGACCTGGCCAAGATAAAGCAAAGAAGTGCGACAAAAACAACAACGCATTGTTTTTGTAAACAAACGTACAGTCAATAACACAATAGAAAAACCTATGTACAGTGTGTGCAAATGTAGAAGAGTAGGGAGGTAAGGCAACGTGGTCGTTGTGGATGTTGTTTCAAATCCTAACACAACGAAATGGATCCTGCTTTCTAAGGTGACGATTAATTCAAAACACCCTGACACATAAGCTCAAATACGCATAGTCCTATACAGTGCAGACTCAAGCCACCCTAGTCATAGACTGTTCTCTCTGCTACCACACGGCAAGCGTTACCGGCGCGCCAAGTCTAGGTCCAAGAGGCTTCTCAACAGCTTCTACCACCAAGCCATAAGACTCCTGAACATCTACTCAAATGTCTACCCAGACTATTCACATTGCACACCCCCTCCCCTCTCCACACCACTGCCACTCTCTGTTGTCATCTATGCATAGTCACTTTAATTAACTCTACCTATATGTACATACGACCTCAACTAATCGGTGCACACTGACTCTGTACCGGCACCCCCCTGTATATATTKTTTTTTACTGCTGCATWTTTTTTTTTATTGGTTAGGGGCTCGTAAGTAAGCATTTRACMGTAAGGTCTACACCTGTTGTATTCGGCGCATGTGACTAATACAATTTGATTTGCATTTGGAAAGTATTCAGACCCTTTGACTTTTCCACATTTTGTTGTGTAACAACCTTATTCTAAAATTGATTAAATGAGTTTTCCTCYTCAATCTACAAACACTACCTCATAATGACAAAGCAAAAAAATGTTTTTAGAAATGTTTGCAAATTTATTACAAATTAGAAACAGATACCTGAAGGGGTCCTAAAATTCTAAATCCAATAGCTAAATGAACAATGGTATGACCATCTAAAACAATTGTCTTTTGCATGACTGACCGGCTGACAAAGTCATGACCGCTACAACCCTAGAACACACACAACTTAGTAAGGGATCATGTCGTGGAGTTAGGGATCATGTCAGCTCTATTCATTAAATCTCTAATGGGTTTTCTGCTACGTTCAGAACCTTGCACCCTCTTCAGCGCAACCCTAATATCACAGTCGGTCTCCAGCCCATCTTTCCTCCACCAGACAGACTGACTTTATTGTTCTAACCTGGGCCCAGTCTCCAGTGACATAATACGTTGAATACCAAGAGCCTCAAGATAAAGTAACATTTCATTTGAACTGTTTTTTAACTGGCTCATGTGGTGAGCTCGACTACCTCTGTTTGGCTGAGGAGAGGTGGAAGGCAAGTGCTGACTGACCAGATTATATAAATTTCCTGCCTCTTGAAATGTGAATATTTGTGTGTTTAGATGTACTTGTGGGGACACTTTGGTCAGTATATATGATCTGAAATAAAGACTGCTGTAGATTGACAGTCATGTAAACCAATGCATAAGGCATAGTGTGGTTGATAGCTGCTTGGTTACTCATCGARGTCTGTAGTATCTAGTGTCCCCACTGTCACCAGTTTTTCTTCTTGGAAAAGAAAACATAACCGTAGATACTGATTAATGGATATTTGTCTCTTGAGGCACACTAAAGTCAGACATGGCAGAACAGTGGTTGTGTCTTCTGTATCTGTACACACTGACTCTTGTATTTGTTTGTGTGGGTGATACTGCTGGGTCTCTTAGCAACAGTGGCCATTTTAGGAGTGGCTGCGCTCAAATCACTGTCTTCTGGACCATGTAAGATAATGTTTATTATCCAACAGATGTAACAATTAAGTTATTCGATTATTGAAACGATTGGACTACAGCAACGGAATGGCAACAAAAGACGAAGAGAGGGATGTTTCTATGTAGAGAATCAACAATCCTCAAGGGATTCACAGAAAATCCCTGATATGGTCTCAAGTATTGTATTCTGAAGTTGGTTACAGATTCTTTTTATGTGGTTGTTGTGAACAAAAGTTATGACGTGTGTGTGTAGACGATTGTCCTTTAAGTTGGTACATTGGTTGGAATGTTGGTGCTGTTTCTGAGTCCAGAGGCGAAGCAAAGTAAGAACGTAGCTGCATGGTGCCATGCCAATACCAACATGTCAGGATTGTGCCCCTTAGCCCTACATGGATGTGGTTTGAATGGCTGAATGGAGCTGGTGGTGGGACCGGAACCATCATCATAAACCGGTTATTAGGAACTATAGTTGCCAAACTGTTTGTTTTGCTCCCTTAACACTAGAACCGCCTGGCCTTTCAGCCTATAAGTACCCGCTAGAGAACGTTGCTGGGCGTCCCATTTAGCATATGCATCAGATCAGTGGTGTAAAGTACTTCAGTAAAAATACTATAAAGTACTACATAAGTAGTTTTTTGGGGTATCTGTACTTTACTATTTTATATTTTTGACAACTTTTACTTCATTACATTCCKAAAAAAAAGAATGTACTTTTTACTCCATACATTTTCCCGGACACCCAACAGTACTTGTAACATTTGTAATGCTTAGCAGGACAGGAAAATGGTCCAATTCATGCACTTATCAAGAGAACATCCCTGGTCATCCCTACTGCCTCTGATCTGGCGGACTCGCTAAACACACGTTTTGTTTGTAAATTATGTTGGAGTGTGCCCCTGGCTATCCTAAATAAAATAAAAAAACAAGAAAGTTATGCCCTCAAGTTTGCTTAATTTAAGGAATTTGAAATTATTTATACTTTTACTTTAAAACCTCTTAAGGATCGWACCCCCCTTTATCATTTCACCTAAAATGACATACCCAAACCTAACTGCCTGTAACTTGGAACCTGAAGCAAGGATATGCATATTGTTGATACCATTTGAAAGGAAACACTTTGAAGTTTGTGGAAATGGGAAATTAATGTAGGAGAATATAACACATTAAATCTGGTAAAAGATAATACAAAGAAAAAAACATGACTTTTCTATTTATTTTTTGTTCCTTCTTTGAAATGCAAAAGTATGGCCATTATATGACTTAGGAGTCTAGCCACAATTTATATTTTGGCCAATAGATGGCAGCAGTGTGTATGTGTGTGTGTGCAACGGTTTAGACTGATCCAATGAACCATTGCATTACTGTTCAAAATGTTGTATCAAGTCTGCCCAAATGTGCCTAATTTGGTTTATTTATASATTTTCAAGTACATAACTGTGTACTCTCCTCAAACAATAGCATGGCATTCTTTCACTGTAATACCTACTGTAAATTGGAGAGTGCAGTTAKATTAGCAAGAATATCAGCTTTCTGCCCATATAATACATGTCTATGTCCTGGAAAGTTTGCTGTTACAACTGTCATGCTAATCACATTAGCGCACATTAGCTCAACTGTCCCGTTATAGGGACACTGATCCTGTATATTTGAGCAGTTACATTTCATTTTGATTCTTTATTTAAAACCAAATACTTTTACTCAAGTAGAATTTTACTGGGTGACTTTTACTTGAGTCATTACTCAAGTATAACAATTGGGTACTTTTCCCACCACTGCATCAGATGCATATCAACCCGCAAGGTGTGCAAACATAAGCACCAACGTGCATAAACTATTATAAATAAWTAATTGCATGAAGAAATATTTGTGCAAATATATATAATTAAATAACAATAGTTGTTTAGGTAGTCAAGGATATGTTTTGTATAATTCTACAAAGGGCTCCCGAGTGGTGCTGCGGTCTAAGGCACTGCAGACCCTGGTTCGATCCCGGGCTGTATCACAACCGGCCGTGATGGAGAGTCCCATAGGGCGGCGCACAATTTGGCCCAGCGTCGTCCAAGTTAGGGGAGGCCCAGGGTAGGCTATCATTGTAAATATGAATTTGTTCTTAACTGACTTGCCTTGTTTCATGTGCACCTGCCGCAGGTGTCTCATCTCTGAAGCGGTTGTGTGCCATGGTCTCTCAGAATTGTCCACCCCATACCTATCAGACAAAAAAGACCACATTCGTGCTCTTTCTGCCGAATGCCCGGCAGACATACAAAAGTGCAATAAATGCTTTGAGTTCATCCCACGTACTGTTTCCTTTTCTGTGCCCATGAGCAACAGTACAGTCTCTGATGTGCTGAAACATCTGAATGTCACACACTCGTCACCTCTTTTCTACCCAAATTGTGCCATCCCTCCCAGACTCCTGTCTCTCCTTGGCAGTTGGGATCACCGTCTCRGTTGGCTCTGTTCTGGTTTCTCTGCGGCGAGGCTCGAAGTCAACATCAGAGTCCGATGAAGACTTCATCAGCAAAGTCGATTTCAAGCTCAATCGCCAATCCAACTCCAACTCTGCTATTTTCTGCAGCATTTACAATGCTGTCATTGCGTCCYTTAGTTTTGGTTCGGCTTGCCATTGTGAACTACACACATTGTATGTTGTACTCAGTGTCTGATTTGCCTCTGCAAGGGGAAATTATATACCATTTCCAGCCTTTCAGAATAAAATAATTAGACCGCCCACAATTCTTCATTACACTATTGTTCTAAATTCAATCATCCTATTCACTCTCATCATTCAGATCAATCAATCATCCTCCTCATCCTTCAGTTCATTGAAGTAACATGCACCATTGCGTTTCTATCGCCTGTTCAGCCATTGATGACAGAATAGCATATTTACATTTTAAGTTAGTTACTAGTGTTTGCGTAGTAGCCAGATCAATGCTGCTGCGCGAGTGGTCATGTGCTGAATGCATGGATTTTCTTGGAAAAAGTGACATTTGGAAATCGAGCTGCACTCTTTTAATTTTGAGCTCTTTCTGATACTATATAGAAATCAAAATGTTTTACCTGCATGTGACTCGGAAGGAGGATTTCATAAAGTTATGCTCCTTTCCCTGCATCTCTCAATTACAAGATGCACCCATCTATTCATGTACAATTTGATAACAGATAGGCCTAATGTAGTCACTCATCAGATTGACAAGATTAAATTGACAATGGGCTAACTTGTGTGAAAATGTGTACTTTCGATGAGCCGGCTGTGCAGGCTGACTGGCATCGTTTTCTTCCCGCTCATCAACTTGTTAAAGGATATGTTTTGCATTATTCTAAAGGCCTACTGCAACACAGCATGTTTTAGTTTCCCTTACAATACATTTGATTAGTAATATTTATAGTTAATATAACTGTTCCATAACAGCTTCTTTTTACAAAGTAAAACATAAGAGAATGGTATCAACCCGCAAGGTGCGTGGACAKATTATTTGCTGAGGAATAGGCATACACAAACTCCTCATTACACTATTGTCTTTCTAAATGAAAATAACCTCTACCCTCATCATTCAGTTAGGCCAAATTTAAATTTAATTGTGAATTAAAGTGCACAATTATCATCCATTCATCCGTTTGTCATTCAGTGAGGAGAGGGCGAGAGAGAGAGAGAGAGAGACTCATTAGCGCCTGGCTGGGTACCAACATCCTATAGCACATTGTCATGGGGGGTTACGTTGGGAATAGGTGTGAAAACTGGTAAAAAGGCTCTAAATAKTTTTCTGTTTGTGATTTCAAAATTCAGATAAATGAGCAGTGTAAAATACAAACATTTAGGAAAAGTCATGGAAGGAGCAGGACAGCTTATTTCTTTMGGCAGATGTTTTTTTTCAGTGGCCTATGGCGGTTCTAGTGTTAAGTCTTTCCATTCCCACTGTTTCAAACCACCATCAGTTAGGCAACTCTGGACACGATTTATTCATCTTAGTGACTGAGCTTCTTTCTTATAACTGTTGGTTAAAACGGGTATTTTACTCACGCACACATCAATACCTCCTAAATGAATAATATGGTTAGAACTCGTCCAGGTGGTCGGTTCTATATTAGACATTCCACACCACCACTCCCAGTAGGCTGAGGAGTCATGCCATTGATGTCAACCTGGAAATCATGTTGAGTTTAGAAGAACACTCTTATCCCAGGGCATGTTGTAACATTCTTTACTCATTTCTAAGTGTAAAAGTTGATTTTGCCTTTGAACAAGTCCCTGTTCTGTTCTTTGTGTCAGGCGAGGTCAGTACAGGTGCATCAAAGCAGGGACCGAGAGACTGAAAAACAGCTTCTATCTCAAGGCCATCAGACTGTTAAACAGCCACCACTAACATTTAGTGGCCGCTGCKAACATACTGACTCAACTCCAGCCACTTTAATAATGGGAATTGATMGAAATTATGTAAAAATGTACCACTAGCCACTTTAAACAATGCCACTTAATATAATGTTTACATACCCTACATTACTCATCTCATATGTATATGTATATACTGTACTCTATATCATCTACTGCATCTTGCCATCTTTATGTAATACATGTATCACTAGTCACTTTAAACTATGCCACTTTATGTTTACATACCCCTACATTACTCATCTCATATGTGTATATACTGTACTCTTACTATCTACTGCATCTTGCCTATGCAGTTCTGTACCATCACTCATTCATATATCTTTATGTACATATTCTTTATCCTTTACACTTGTGTGTATAAGGTAGTAGTTGTGGAATTGTTAGGTTAGATTACTTGTTGGTTATTACTGCATTGTCGGAACCAGAAGCACAAGCATTTCGCTACACTCGCATTAACATCTGCTAACCATGTGTATGTGACAAATAAAATTTGATTTGTTTAAAAAAAAAAAGATGGGGGGGAAAAAAGATTCTATTCTCTCTTCCCATGCAGAGATCATCGTGACATCACACCAGGACGGTAACTGCCCCTGCTGGTTACTAGGGAGTCCCCTGACCCCCCCCCCCCTGTGGAGATGGAGCCCCAGGGGCTGCCCAGAGCAGAGGGGGATTATGAGATGTTGGGTCTGCTGGTGCCCAGTCCCCAGAGTGAGGCGGTCACCCATGAGCTGGAGGAGCTGACCCTACAGCCCAGCAACAACCTGCCCCCCCTCAACGAACGCAAGAACGGTGAGTGGGGAGGAGAAACAAGCACACACTATGGTGATCGTCAAATTGATTGTCCTTTTTGGTTTTGAGTTGTGACCCTCTGTAATCACTGGATGTTCTCAGCTGACTCACAGTGAAACAGACTCTGGTAATAATAAGTAATCAGCTTTGTAGCATGCAGGCGATCTACTCACATTGCACAGTTGTTYTTCTGGCAGTTCTATGCGTCTGGCTATGGCACTGATGAATGAACACATGATTACTGATTTGAATGGGGCTTTAGAAACGCCATTCTGTTTGCCAGTTCCTAATGACAGCTTAGATGGCTTAAGGATATCAGTCCGACTGATTTTATATTGGGCACCCTACACAGGAAGTCTGTTTCTCATACATAATGATCAGTTTGTTCTGCTCCACTGTGATAAATGTGGTTGATTGGTTGCTCACTTGCGCGGGGCTATGCTTGAAAAGACCTTACTCAAAGCCTGGAAGATGGAACTCCAGTGAACCTGCCATAATCATGTTTATAGTGTCTTTGTTTACAACTGTGATTGGTCTTTTAACCCTTAACACTCGCATATGGGTTGAAAATAGCAGATGTGGGTACTGATAAGTATAAATTGGAACCCTCCAGCTCAGTAACATGCTATATATTACGTCATAGCTCAGGCTCTGCGCTTCACAGCGTTGTATGGGTTTGACTGCCAGCCGTCCTGAACGACAAGAGGTTGACCCCCTCCCTCCCCCAATTGGGTAACTTTGTTATTTTTTTGGTAGTCTGAGTGAGGTAAATGGTTTAAATTAAGAGGACTTTATGTATTTTGAAAGATAAGAAGGTGAGGATTAAAATATTTAAATATTGCAAAAGGGTTTTCTAATGATCAATTAGCCTTTTAAAATTATACATTTGGATTAGCTAACAAAACGTGCCATTGGAACACAGGAGTGATGGTTGCTGATAATGGGCCTCTACACCTATGTAGATATTCCATWAAAAAATCTGCCTTTTCCAGCTACAATAGTAATTTACAAAATTAACCATGTCTACACTGTATTTCTGATCAATTTCATGTTCATTTAATGGGCAAAAAATAGAATTGTCCTTGTTTTTTWAAATAAAAGCTAAGTGACCCCAATACGATATGTATTGTGRCGATACGATATGTATTGCGACGATTCGCAATTCTATATCTATTGCGATTTGATCTTCCAAACATATTGCTCGCCATGTCTGCTGCAGAGACACGAGAGAGCATGAGAACTATTTTGGATCAGTCATGGAAATAAAAGTGAGGAAAACACATTGGCTCACTTTTTAAAAGAAGATTGTGGCTAAGCTATAGGATGAAAAATATAGAGTTTTTGCACACGTACAGCCGACTAACATTAGCTAATGATACTTACAGTTATTTTTACAAATTGATACTTTGAGTCAAATATCGACGTAATATTATCCAAAAATAATATTGCGATATGTAACTAGATTTTTTTTTACCCCCCACCACTAGTCTGTCTGTGTTTTTGCATGTAAACTTGTTGCCGGTGTATGTATATGTGCACACACCTACAGTACCAGTCAAAAGTTTGTACACCTACTCATGCAAAGGTTTTTCTTTATTTTTACTATTTTCTACATTGTAGAATAATAGTGAAGACTTCAAAACTATGAAATAACACATGAAATCATGTAGTAACCAAAAAACTGTTAACAAATCAAAATATATATTTGAGATTCTTCAAAGTAGCCACCCTTTGCCTTGATGACAGCTTTGTACACTCTGGGCATTTTCTCAACCAGCTTCACCTGGAATGCTTTTCCAACAGTCTTGAAGGACTTCCCACATATGCTGAGCACTTGTTGGCTGCTTCTCCTTCACTCTGCSGTCCAACTCATCCCAAACCATCTCAATTGGGTTGAGGTTGGGTGATTGTGGAGGCCAGGTCATCTGATGCAGCACTCCATCACTCTCCTCTTTGGTCAAATAGCCCTTACACAGCCTGGAGGTGTGTTGGGTCATTTGTCCTGTTGAAAAACAAATGGTAGTCCCACTTAGCGCAAACCAGATGCGATGGCGTATTGCTGTGAGTGTGCCTTGAATTCTAAATAAATCACTGGCAGTGTCACTAGCAAATCACCATCACACCACCTCCTCCATGCTTCACTTAACAGTGGGAACCACACATGCGGAGATCATCTATTCACCTACTCTGCGTCTCACAAAGACAAGGCGGTTCGAACAAAAAATCTAAAATTTGGACTCAAGGCCAAAGGACAGACTTCCACTGGTCTAATGTCCATTGCTTGTGTTTCTTGGCCCAAGCAAGTCTCTTCTTCTTATGGGTGTCCTTTTAGTCGTGGTTTCTTTGGAGAAATTCAACCATGAAGGCCTGATACATTGTCTCGTCTGAACAGTTGTTGAGATGTGTCTGTTACTTGAACTCTGTGAAGCTTTTATTTGGGCTGTAATCTAAGGTGCAGTTAAATGACGATTTCCAATCAAATTGTATTAGTCACATGCTCCGAATAGAACAGGTGTACTCCTTACAGTGAAATGCTTACTTACGAGCCCCTAACCAACAATGCAGTTTCAAAAAAATATGGATAAGTATAAGAGAGAAAAGTAACAAGCAAGTAATTAAAGAGCAGCAGTAAAATAACAATAGTGAGACTATAGACGGTGGTACCGATACAGAGTCAATGTGCGGGGGCACCGGTTAGTTGAGGTAATATGTACATGTAGGTAGTTTTTATAGTGACTATGCATAGATGAAAACAACAGAGTAGCAGCGGTGTAAGGGGGGGGGGGTTATATGCAAATAGTCTGGGTAGCCATTTCATTAGATGTTCAGGAGTCTTACGGCTTGGGGGTAGAAGATGTTTAGAATCACGTTGAGGGAGAGGTTGTTGTCCTGGCACCACACGAACAGGTCACTGACCTCCTCCCTATAGGCTGTCTCGTCGATGATCAGGCCTACCACTGTTGTCATCAGTAAATTTAATGATGGTGTTGGAGTTGTGCCAGGCTGTGCAGTCATGAGTGGACAGAGTACTGGAGCGGACTGAGCACGCACCCCTGAGGGGCCCCTGTGTTGAGGATCAGCATGGCTTGTGTTACCTACCCTTACCACCTGGGCGCGGCCCGTCAGGAAGTCCAGGATCCAGTTTCAGAGGAAGGTGTTTAGTTCCAGGGTKCTTAGCTGATTGATTAGCTTTGAGGGCACTATGGTGTTGAATGCTGACCTGTAGTCAATGAGTAGCATTCTCACATTGGTGTTCCTTTTGTCCAGGTGGGAAAGGGCAGTGTGGAGTGCAATAGAGATTGCATCTGTGGATCTGTTGGGGCGGTATGCAAATTGGAGTGGGTCTAGGGTCTCTGGGATAATGGTGTTGATGTGAGGCATGACCAGCTTTTCAAAGTGCTGCATGGCTACAGAGGTGAGTGCTACGGGTCGGTAGTCATTTAGGCAGGRTACCTTAGTGTTCTTGGCTACAGGCACTATGGTGGTCTGCTTAAAACATGTTGGTATTACAGACTCGGACAGGGAGAGGTTGAAAATGTCAGTGAAGACACTTGCCAGTTGGTCAGCGCATGCTCGCGGTACACGTCCTGGTAATTCGTCTGYCCCTGCGACCTTGTGAGTGTTGACCTGTTTAAAGTTCTTACTCACATCGGCTGCAGAAAYCGTGATTACAGTCTTCSGGAACAGCTGGTGCTCATGCATGTTTCAGTGTTATTTGTCTCGAAGCGAGCATAGAAGTAGTTTAGTTTGTCTGATAGGCTCATGTCACTGGGTAGCTCTCGGCTATGCTTTTTTTTGTAGTCTGTGATAGTTTGCAAGCCCTGCCACATCCGACTAGCGTCAGAGCCAGTGTAGTACGATTCGATCTTAGTCCTGTATTGARGCTTTGCCTGTTTGATGGTTRGTCGGATGGCATAGCGGGATTTCTTATAAGCTTCCGGGTTAGTGTCTCGCTCCTTGAAAGCGGCAGCTCTAGCRTTTAGCTCAGTGCGGATGCTGCCTGTATTCCGTGASTTCAGGTTGGGGTATGTACATACGGTCACTGGGGACAACGTCATCGATGCACTTAACGATGAAGCCAGCGACTGATGTGGTGTACTCCTCAATGCCATCGGAGGAATCCCAGAACATATTCCAGTCTGTGCTAGCAAAACAGTCCTGTAGCTTAGCATCTGCTTCATCTGACCACTTTTTTATTGATCTAGTCACTGGTGCTTCCTGCTTTAATTTTTGCTTGTAAGCAGGAATCAGGATGATAGAATTATGGTCAGATTTTCTAAATGGAGGGCGAGGGAGAGCTTGGTATGGGTCTCTGTGGAGAATAGGTTGTTCAGAGTATTTTTTTATTTATTTTTTCAGCTCTGGTTGCACATGCTGATAGAAATTTGGTAGAACGGATTTAAGTTTCCCTGCCTCTGGGTGAGCTTTTTCTTGTTTTCTTATAGCGGAATACAGCTCCTTCAATGCTGTCTTAGTGCCAGCCTCTGACTGTGGTGGTATGTACACAGCTACGAAAAATACAGATAAACTCCCTCGGTAGATGGTGTGGTTTACAGCTTATCYTGAGATACTCTACCTCAGGCGAGCAATAGCTCGAGACTTCCTTAGATATCGTGCACCAGCTGTTATTTACAAAAATACATTGTCCGCCGCCCCTTGTCTTACCAGACGCCGCTGTTCTATCCTGCTGGTACAGCGTATAACCAGCCAGCTGTATGTTGATAGTGTCGTCGTTCATCCACGACTCCAAGAAGCATAAGATGTTACAGTTTTTAATGTCCAGTTGGTAGTTTACTCTTCCGTGTAGCTCGACGATTTAATTCTCAAAAAATTGCYCGTTTGTTAGCAGTATGGAGGGAAGTGGGGATTTATTCGATCGGCTACGAATTCTCAGAAGGTAGCCTGCCCTTCCTCCCCTCATTCTCCGCCTCTTCACGCAGATCATGGGGATCTGGGCCTGTTCCTGAGAAAGCAGTATATCCGCCTCGTCTTGCTCGTCAGAGTCGTGAATGGGAAAAAAGGATTCTGCTAGTCCGTGGTGAGTAATCGCAGTCCTTATGTCTAGAAGTCATTTTTGGTCATAAGAGATGGCTGCGGCAACATTATGTACAAAATAAGTAAAAAAAGAATTTACAAACAACGCAAATAAACAAATAAAAAATCGCAATRGGTTGGGGACACGTAAAACGTCTGACTTCTTCTACGGCGRCATTTTCTGAGGCTGTTAACTCTAATGAACTTATCCGCTGCAGCAGAGGTAACTGGGTCTTTCCTTCCTGTGGTGATCCTCATGAGAGACCGTTTCATCATAGCTCTTGATGGTTTTTGCGACTGCACTTGAAGAAACTTTGAAAGTTCTTGCTTTTTTCCAGATTGACTGATCTTCATGTCTTAAGGTAATGCTGAACTGTCATTTCTCTTTGCTTATTTGAGTTGTTCTTGCCATAATATGGACTTGGTATTTTACCAAATAYGGCTATCTTCTGTATACCACCCCTACCTTGTCACAACACAACTGATTTAAAAAAATAAAATGTTAATAATATTTTAAATGACTTGCCTAGTTAAATAAATTAAGAACACATTCTTATTTACAATGACGGCCTACCAAAAGGCATCCTGCGGGAGACGGGGGTTGGGATTAAACATTTTAATAAATGTTTAAAAAATATATAGGACAAAACACACATCACGACGAGTCAACACAACATTACATAAAGAGACACCTAAGACAACAACATAGCTTGGCAGCAGCACAATATGGCAGCAGCACAATATGGCAGCAGCACAATATGGTAGCAGCACAATATGGTAGCAGCACAAGACAGGGTACAAACATTACTGGGCACAGACAACAGCACAAAGTGCAAGAAGGTAGAGCCAACAATACATCATGCAAAGCAGCCACAACTGTCAGTAAGAGTGTCCATGACTGAGTCTTTCAATGAAGAGATTGCGATAAAACTGTCCAGTTTGAGTGTTTGTTGCAGCTCGTTCCAYTCGCTAGCTGCAGCGAACTGAAAAGACGAGCGACCCAAGGATGTGTGCTTTGGGGACCTTTAACAGAATGTGCAGAACGGGTGGAGGATGAGGGCTGCAGTAGGTATCTCAGATAGGGGGGAGTGAGGCTCAAACGCATTAAGAACGAAAGAAATTCCACAAATMAACTTTTAACAAGGCACATCTGTTCATTTAAATGCGTTTCAGGTGACAACCTCATGAAGCTGGTTGAGAGAATGCCAGGAGTGTGCAAAGCTGTCAAGGCAAAGGGTGGCTACATTGAAGAATCTCAAATATAAAATATATTTTGATTTGTTTAACACTTTTTGGGTTACTTCATGATTCCATGTGTTATTTCATAGTTTTGATGTCTTCACTATTATTCTACAATGTAGAAAATAAAGAAAAACCTTTTGAATGAGTAGGTGACTGGTACTGTATGTGTGTTTATCTCCTACATGTTAACTCAGCCCTACAGAATACAGTGTTTACGTATCACTATGACTGACAGTCTGGTCAGTGTTGTTACTACATGGAAATGTGAATCGGCTTAACAAAACAGACCCCAGTGTCACTCAGCTAGTGGTTTTGTGACTTTTTCTTCTAAAAGATGCTGTAAGGTGTTAACTTGAACTGGTCCACCCTCCTGTCCTGGTGGGTCGGTTGCGATTGACGAGGACATGCACAATCCATCTACTGACGCTTTAGATACAAACAAAGAGTCTAAGAGAATMTGCAAGAGAGGGGGCAGTGGTTGATCTGCCTACAAGAGAAGAATTGTTAGTGACATAAAGATGAAGAGTGTAGTAGAGTAGAGCTTTGAGAGAATATTGAGGCATGGACATCCAGGAAGACTTGGGGTACGGTGGTTCATSTCTCCTGTAGCTCTCTGTGTCGTCTAACAGATTGACTGACCGATAAACATATGGGACAGTAATTAGTCAGTCGTGTGCAGACCTTCCAGAGCCTCCTCAGCCCTGTCCTCCGTGGCTGATATTGACTATGGCTTGTCTGGATGTGGAGACCCCCTCGGTCTGCAGGGACAGTTTGGGATCAGGTGATTAGCTCTTGCAGCACTTGCTGCACTGCCTCTGTCAGCCTTTCTTGTTCATCAGTTGGTTGGCACATGGTGCTTGCAACACCAGAGTTGTGAGTTTGAGTTCTGCATGGGCCATAGACACAAAATGCATTTGTTAGCTAAATTAGCAGAGAGATGTTATCATCGTATTGTATCATCAGTTAGACAGTATTGTGTTAGACTGGCGATTCAGTGAGGGAGTGGATTGGAGGTAGTTTCTCAGGGTCGGATAAGGTTTCTGTCTGCTCAGAATGACTGAGGTCACAGGCTACTGAGCATACTTTAATGTGATGGATGTGTCACATAGAGGGTTTAGCCACTAAATGGTACAACTCAAAATGCATGTTCTGTATTCATCCAGTAGACTGTTTTTGTCTGGGTAATCAATTTGGTTTCCTGGTTGCAATAATGTTGTCGTTATTGTAACAGGAAGGAATCACTAAGCTTGGGTGGCATACCGTATGCTGGGGAAAAAGACACAGGCTGGTTTTTCAATACTGCTAGGGGTGTTGCCAGGGGTGTTGCCAGGGGTGTTGCCAGGGGCGTTGTCAGCTGTAATCTTGTACCCATTCGTTTGAACCCCACTCTTAGATCTGCTATTGTCAGCTCAAAAGAAGAGCCCACTGTGTTCTGCTCACCCAGTGCTTTAAGTTCAAATGTGAATTCCATAAACGTGAATACCCCCTCGGTTTTCACATCACGTAGAGTGCTTGGGCTGTTACATGGGCTTCGGTTGCTATCATGTAAYTCTGTTTATAACATTCCATCATTGGTTACTCTGAGTTCTTCATATTGACATTGGCTGCAGACTTAGGCCCTATGGTGCTAACCTTAATTCAAATTCAAAAAGTTATTCAAATTTCTTCTGCCTTTTACTAATAGGGATAGACCAAATGGTGCAATCGTATAGCCATACCAACTATATCAATATCAACCATCCGACAGGGCCCAAAACTGTCTATTGAACGTAGCTTGTTGGAGTTTCCATGTGACTTTAAAAATCATAAAGTACTTGGGTTGATGCATCTGAACATTAGGAGCTTACTTCCTAAACTAGATTTAATTCAGAAATCTGGGCTATGRAGACAAATCTGGACGTTCTGMTATTGACTGAAACCTGGATATCTGGGGACATTCRGGACTCTGATATTAATGTGTATCATGTGTTCAGAGCTGATAGACAGAGCAGAGGTGGTGGCGTGGCCATTTTTATAAAAAAATTCTGTCTCTTTGGTGAAATCCATTTCCCTTGCCCAAAAATTGTAGCTACTATCTTTAAGCCTTTGTCTGGAGAAAGATGTGTCCATAACTGTTATAGGAGTCTGTCCTCACTCGGCTAACCTTTTGTGCACTCGCGGAGWTAACTAGTTTGCCTTCTTTTACTAAATCTTAAGTTATTATTCTGGGTAACATGAATTATGATTGTGAAATGCAGGCTTTGGKCAATCTAAAAAAYTGTGTAATGATCTAAACCTKARRCAGCTGGTGGCTAAGCCTAAACGGCCCAACCCTAAAGATCCTTCAAAGTCAAKTCTGATTGAGCTTATTTTAACGAATACACCAGAGAAATGTCTCTACTAGTGTCTTCGCCAAAGACATTAGTGACCATTGCCCAGTTGTTTGTATTATACATGTGAGAATACAAAAATCTAAGCCTTGTGTCATCAKAGAGGACCTAAAAAAAGTTCAGTGAATAGGCTTTTTTACACTATCTTTATTTTAGTGACCTTGATTGTATTTCAGCTGTCCCTGAAACTGATATAGCTTTTAGCCTCTTTGCAGAAGTCTTCAATACTATTGGATAATCATGCTCCGTTCAAAAAATGAAGGTTTAAAGGTAGATTGAATGCCTGGTACACTCTGGATTTATCAGAAGTCATTCATAAAAGAGATMACGCTTGTGTCAAGGCCAGGTACACAGGCTTAGGTCCAGACTGGCAAGCTTTTAAGAAACTGAGGAATCAAATCATTGRGCAAAAAATAAAATCAGAAAGGCTAATGATTATGATGTAACCGCTCCTTCAAATTGTAATAGGAACCRGGCTAAATTCTGTAAAACTGTCAAATACCTGAAGGGTTCTATTTCCTCCTCTGCC
Source organism: Salvelinus sp. IW2-2015 (assembly GCF_002910315.2). Taxonomy (NCBI): domain Eukaryota; kingdom Metazoa; phylum Chordata; class Actinopteri; order Salmoniformes; family Salmonidae; genus Salvelinus; species Salvelinus sp. IW2-2015. Next base: position 40,159,255 of record NC_036848.1, read on the forward strand.
AGAACAAATGAATTTAGATACTGGCCTCATTTACGGAAAGAAATGCCGTCATTGATGCGTTTTATTTCGGCGGGCTATCTCTTTGAAAGAACTTCTAAGCCTGTTCACAATGTTATTGGTCTGGATGCTGATAAAGGAAACTTGCTGAATGATCAGAGAAATGATAGTCTCAGCTTTTCTTTTAGGCTATTTGCAGAATAGTAAGACCTGGATGCTTTGCTAGCAATAGACAACAAGAATTCCACAGGGYCCAACCAATTGGATCCTGGTCTGCTTAAGTGCGTAGCGCTCATCATTGTTGGCTCAATAACACACACTTTTTWTTWATTTAACATTGTTATCAGGAAAAATTCCAGAAGTCTGGTAATCAGCTCTTGTGCTGCCTCGCCATAAGGACGGGGATAGTAGGAATCTTAATCATTATCGACCCATTTCAAGGCTTCCTTGTCTAGCTAAGATTCTCGAATCGTTGGTAAATTTACAACTTTGCTCCCTTTTTTTTTCTTTTTTTCTAAGAAATATATGTTGAATGTAAACCAATCAGGTTTTAGGCCTGGGCATAGCACTAATACAGCAACCACTTTAGTTGTTAATGTTCTTGTCAATGCTTTATACACTAAATGAAATGTGCTGCTTTGTTTGTGGACCTGTCAAAAGCATTTGATAATGTTGATCATGCTATTTTATTTAATAAGTTGTCCTCTATAGGCCTGAGCTRTGACGCATGTTCATAATTTCTTGATTATCTTAGTGACAGAATTCAGGCCATCGTGATTGATGGGTTAGTCTGAATTTCTTGAAGTGCATAAATGTGTACCACAGGTTGTTTTTGGGACCTGTTCTCTTCACTATTTATACAAACACCATTGGTCAATCTGTTAAAAATGGTCAAATTCATCTATATGCGGATGATGATATTGCCCCGAATGTTAATCTAGCTTTTTCAAAACTACAGTCAGATTTCATAGCTATGCAGTAATCCTTTGCTGATTTTAAAACTACTGGCTATACTGGCAAAACAAAATTAARGTTTTTAAACTCGTGTAAGAATGTTTCAGATTGATTACATGTTCACTCATTAGATGGTTTTCCAATAGAACGTGTTCGCACATGTATGGGCTGTCCCCAATTTTTTAAAATAATAATCTTGGTTGACCAATAGTTGTCTGGTTTTTCAAACAATCGATTGGTTGAAATTCTAAAACGTATGTTTTTCCATATAGACACACCCTACAGTGCATTCGGGAATTATTCAGACCCTTCCCTTTTTCCACATTTTGTTACGTTACAGCCTTATTCTAAAATTGATTAAAAGTTCATTTAAAAAAAACGTATTTACATAAGTATTCAGAACTTTTGCTATGAGACTTGAAATTTAGCTCAGGTGCATCCTGTTTCCATCGATCATCCTTGATATGTTTCTACAACTTGATTTGTATTCCACCTGTGGTCAATTCAATTGCTTGGACATGATTTGGAAAGGCACACCTGTCTATATAAGGTCCCACAATTGACAGTGCATGTTGGAGCAAAACCAAGCCATGAGTTCGAAGGAATTGTCCGTAGAGCTCCGAGACAAGATTGTGTCGAGGCACAGATCTGGGGAAGGGTTTGGAACCACTAAGACTCTTCCTGGAGCTGGCCGCCCGGCCAAACTGAGCAATTGGGAGAGAAGGGCCTTGGTCAGGGAGGTGACCAAGAACCCAAAGGTCATTCTGACAGAGCTCCAGAGTTCCTCTGTGGAGATGGGAGAAGCTTCCAGAAGGACAACCATCTCTGCAGCACTCCACCAATCAGGCCTTTATGGTAGAGTGGCAAGACGGAAGCTACTTCTCAGTAAAAGGCACATGACAGCCCGCTTGGAGTTTGCCAAAAGGCACCTAAAGACTCTCAGACCATGAGAAACAAGATTCTCTGGTCTGATGAAACCAAGATTGAACTCTTTTGCCTGAATGCCATCATGTCTGGCACCATTCCTACAGTGAAGCATGGTGGTGGCAGCATCATGTTGTGGGGATGTTTTTCAGTGGCATGGACTGGGAGACTAGTCAGGAGAAGGGGAAAGATGAACGGAACTAAGTACAGAGCGATACTCGATGAAAACCTGCTCCAAAGCGCTCAGGACCTCAGACTGGGGTGAAGGTTCACCTTCCAACAGGACAACGACCCTAAGCACACAGCCAAGACAACGCAGGAGTGGTTTTGAGAAGTCTCAATGTCCTTGAGTGAGCCCGGACTTGAACCCGATAGCTGTGCAGCAACGCTCCCCATCCAATCTGACGAGCTTGAGAGCATCTGTAGTGAAGAATGGGAGAAACTCCCCAAATACAGATGTGRCAAGCTTYTAGTGTCATACGCAAGGCTGTAATCACTGATTTAAGGTGCTTCAACAAAGTACTGKGTAAAGGGTTTGAATACTTACGTATTTTATCTAACGGGTGATGTTACACTTGTATGCAATTCACTACTAAATGTTTGCCATCAGATAGCCTATAATGTCTTCATGCCAGAAGTCAAAAAGCTCTGGATGAGTTATTTCTTCCCTGTGCTTCCTACTAGCGTTTTTTTCTTTTTCTCCCATTTGTGCCTTGTACACGCATGCTTTCCATAACTTTGTTCATTTGCACAATTTCTCTCATTCACTTTTGCATGTAAATGTCACACTCACGAAAATGACATTCGGTAGCTATTGGCTATGCTTGTATAACTTTATGATCTGTATTTTGCTGTCTTTGCAATTTAGTTTATGTTCGTTTTCGCTCGTTAGCATTTAGCTGACAGCGTCTATGTGATCTCGCTATTAGTTTCTAATTTTGTTAGCTTTCGGTACTAGAGCCCAATGGGCTTTTCTTGTGTCTATGCCGGTAATACCATAAATCCCGGATGAGAGAAGGACGGTATGAAAATTAGATACCGCAAGCCAATTAATCAAGTACATTTAGGCTAGCTGATTTAGCTGTTTGAAATCATGTTTTGCCTGTTTAGCTATTTGAGAGAAATCACAATTCCCCCTGATGTTCTGTTCCTGTATAATTTTCCAATGCTTTTGATTATTGAAATTAGTTTATGCCGGATTTGATTAGCCTGGCTGCAGCTAAAAGGAACAAAGAATGAAACCGTTTTAAGTAATTCAATTATTGTTCTGAAAAGGGATTCAAGTGAAACCAACCAGGCTTGTTAATGATTTGATGGACATTCCATTGTTGTCACACTGCTGGTGGTAAAGGAAGTGAGTTGTGGTGGCCGTGGGAGTCCAAACTTTGCTGGTCTGTGTGTCTAGCGTTCTAAACAGAACCACATCCTCTTGTGAAACCTCAGATGTCAGTTAGTCATGATGACTTCAGACCCGCAGATGCAGGCAGTTTCTGGTTGTGTTTACTGAAGAGTCTACATTTCTCTCCCCCCCCCCCCCCCCCCCCCCCCCCCCCAACAGTCCTTCAGCTGAGGCTACAGCAGAGACGTACCCGTGAGCAGCTGGTAGACCAGGGCATCATGCCTCGTGAGTATGGGCACTGCCACTTCATGTAGTCATAATTGAGTTATGTGTTAGAGTTAGAGGTGTCTGTTGAGAAGCTGACAATGTGTTTCTCTCCATGCAGCTCTAAAGAGCCCAGCGGCATTTCATGAGCAGATACGCAGCCTGGAGAGAGCCAGGGTAAGAGCTCAGCCTTGCAAATACATTCCCCAATATATTCAGTATTCTTGTATGGACATTTCTTGAAAATGCCCTGTCCCCGTTTTCCCTTTCCCAGACTGAAAACTTCCTGAAACACAAGATCCGCAGCCGACCAGAGAGATCTGAACTGGTCAGAATGCACATCCTCAAGGAGACTGGGGCAGAGCCCTCCCTGCAGGCCACCCAGATGAAGCTGAAGAGGGCCAGGCTGGCTGACGACCTGAATGAGAAGCTGGCCCAGCGCCCCGGCCCCATGGAACTGGTAGAAAAGAACATTCTGCCTGTAGAACCCAGCGTCAAGGAGGCCATCATTGGTAAGGCCTGGTAGAGAGAGAGAAAGTGATATGGAGCCGTATCAGGAGTCTGAGTGTAGGAGTGCTGAATTGGGATCAGTTTTGTTTTTTAGATCATAATAAATACAATTAGATGGACAGCCTGAACCTGCCTAAATCACAGAATTCTGAGGCCTGTTCGTTCACCTTTACCCCTTTCTAAACTTGATGTGGACATTTTGGTTAATGTGCTGTGTTAATGTTGAATGTGTTGGTCCCTCAGTAAACTACCCCAAAGCGCTGGACACGTATGGGTTTGAGGAGGACAGCGGGGACGCCCTGTCTCCAGAGCAGCCAGCCAGCCATGAGTCCAAGGCCTCCACACCCTCCCCTGGGGAACCTCGGACCCTGGAGGCCCCCTGCCCACCACCGCTGCCCACAATCACCAACAACCACACAATCCTACAGGTAGGACTAGGGAGGTTCTTTATCCACTTGAATTTCCTTTTGAAGGACAATACATATGCTTCATCATACCTGAGTTACAAAGAGAGGGTATATTACTTGAAACTTTCAGAGTTTACCAGTAAACTACTAGAATTTTGGTAGCTTTCAAGGTTTGGGGGGGAATTTTATAAGATGACATCTAGTGGCCTTTTTGGGTACTACAGATTATCACAGGTGTCTAATTAGCTATGGTTCTCTGTGTAAAATAATCAAATAAGATGACTTTAAAATAAGCATTTTAATGACAAAGCTGTAAAACATGATCTTATATATATATATATATATATATATATATACCATCAACTTAGTGAATACCATTGATGTTTTAATATGAGGGTTTCAGCATTAAATATATTTTATATTTCTTTACAGTTATTTATTTTACTATGTCTTTGTTATCAGTGTTTTGCCATTAAACTGGTGGCAGTTGTGAAAAAAGTTAATAGTTGAAAGACTTTCAGTTAATTAAAAATAATGCTGTTGATTTTAGATGCTATTTTCTCTTGAACAATATGGTCTATCCACTAGAGCAGTGTTTCCCAACTCCAGTCCTCGGGTACCCTCCAAAAGTACACATTTTTGTTGTAGCCGTGAACAAGCACACCTGATTCAACTTGTCAATGAATCATCAAGCTCTCAATGAGTTGAATCAGACGAGTTTGTTCGGGGCTACAACAAAAATGTGTGTTGATGAGGTACTTGAGGACTGGAGTAAGGAAATCTGGACTAGAAACTCATGGAAAATATGGACACAAATGTATAAAAAACGAGTATGTATATGAATATCTTTTTTTAAAGTTATCCAAGTATAAATGACCAAAGTAACTTTGGTAAATTACCAGTAGCTTTGCAACCCTAATCATACCTCTCGTTCTTTGTCTACCCCTGAATGATTGTAATAATTTATGTAAATGTTCAGAGAAATGCAAATTATTAACAAGAACCTTAGTTATGTAAGTTATAGGCTTACAGTTATGACTGAAATCTGTTCCTCTGTCTTCTGTCCCAGCCCTTTCCTGTTGTCACCCAGGCAACGGCAGACTTCCTCAAAGCTCTCTCCACCAAAGAGCTGCCAGTCAGTCGCCCAGCACCCGCGTCTCAGCCTATCATCACTGTCGTTCCTTCAAAGCCAGGGCCCACCCTAGTGAAAGTAAGCAGACACATTGTTCTGTGTACTGTTTAGGAAAGTATACTTTGTAAACATCAAGCTTCACATTGAAACAAAAGCTCAGTCTTTGAACTAGCATTGAATCCAAATCGCTGAATAAATTAATGTAAATATATCTTTCTGTACTAAAATCTGGATTGTCATCTTTCGGTCATTGAAAAAAAACAGTACTTGAGTCACTTCTCAACACAGATTGTCAGACCTGTCCCTGTTCATTAAAACAAGTCTGTAAGGCAGACTGACTAGTTTTCAATCATGTGCATCTTCTTTATCTTGATGTTTCTCCTCTCTCATCCCACAGCAGAGCCAGCCCAAACAGCCGGGAGAGAGGAATCGCAGTAAGAAGGGCAAGGAGCCAAAGCCCCGGGTCAAGAAGTTAAAGTACCACCAGTATGTCCCCCCAGACCAGAAACAGGAGGCCAGCGATGCCCCCATGGACTCATCCTACGCCAAGATCCTCCACCAGCAGCAGCTCTTCCTCCAGCTGCAGATCKTCAACCAGCAGCAGCAGCAGCACTACAACTACCACACCATCCTCCCAGCACCCTTAAAGTAGGATTTTACTGTCATATCAGGGCAAGAAAATAACACTCCTGGGGTCAAATCGAAACTTCCACTTAAGTCCAATCTCCACTTTGTCAATGGGAGACTTAGTGAAAATGTGATTTAAGTTTGCATTTGCCCCAGAGGCTCAATAGACCTGAAATTCCGAGATCCGACCCGAGCGTCCGGTAGTCTTGGGCGATACCCTGGTTTACGGTATAAACAGTATATTTAAAAAATACAGATGGTCTGATTTTCAATACCGGGGGGTTGGTGGCACCCCCGCCTCGCTGGTGTGCGTGCTACGCCACTGCTTGTAACTTAAAGGAAAATTCCACCTAAAAACTATATTTTGTTATTTGTTTCTTTAGTCCATTGTTGACATAGTCACAAAATGTTTTGCTTATCAGCAATCAAGTTTTCAAGATATTGTATGTAACTTTCAAAATACAGAATACACCTATAAAATACACCTATAAAGCAAACCAACTGTTGTTGTTTCCAATGGCCTGAATGGCAAACTGACAATTAGCTAGTTTCCAATAACAAATCCTCTGTAATGATATTAATAACCTGCAGGATGTTGTTTTGGCCTTTTCTATCATTTCCCTGTTAGTGGGAGTTGATCCAAGGCCCATTAGAACTGTGTATGTCAGTTATTGTTGGAACTCTGCATTGTTCTATTGACTGATTGTGTACTAAGGTGCAGGGCAGATAAAGCTCCTTATTCCTTTCATATTGCTAACACATTTCCCTTCTCTCTCTCTTTCCCCCACATTTCCCCTCCCTTCTTCGCCATATCTCACTCCACCCTCTTTACACTCCCTTTTCCTCTTGTTTCTCTCTCCATTCACCTCCCTCTCCTCCTCCAGGCCTGTAGCTGAGGGTCAGAACAGCAGTGTGAGCGGCCTGCCAACCTCTATAGTGCTGTCCCTACCTCCTGCCGCCCATGTCACTGTCCCTACTCCCACCCCTGTCCGTCCCAACAGCCTGTCCAACCGCAAGCCTGGCCACCTGCCTCCTAACCTGGAGGACATGAAGGTGGCCGAGTTGAAACTGGAGCTGAAATTGCGAAGCCTCCCTGTCTCAGGGACCAAGACTGATCTCATCGAGAGGCTGAAGCCCTACCAGGAGAGTCCCAGCACCCCGGTCCCAACCCCCGGCCCTAAAACCCTCCCCTCCTCAGTTCCCATAGAGGTTGGCTCATCCCCTGCACTTCTCCTACCTGCCCACCAGGTGGCACCAGAGAGCATGAGCGCCACAGCCCCAGTGTCCCCAATCCCCACAGACCTCGCCACCTTCAGAGACGACGGAGGGATGCCCAGGGTATCCAAGCTCCTTTGCGACCCCCAGAGGGTGAGCCTCTGTCGGACAGGCGCGGGGATGTCCCACCTTGGGCTGGGTGTTGTCCCGGAGGAGAAAGACCGACGGCTCCACGAGAAGGAACGTCAGATCGAGGAGCTGATGAGGAAGCTGGAGCAGGAGCAGAGGCTGGTGGAGGAGCTCAAGATGCAGCTGGGGGTGGAGAAGAAGACCCAGCCCCTCCAGGAACCCTCCTCAGACCCCGTCCCCATGATCCAGACCTCCAACGCAGTCAAAATGGAAGGCAGGGTCCTTCCTAACTGCTCAGCCATGATTAACTCAACCCTGGCCCCACAGACTCTCCCCACTGTGGTGAAGGTAGAGGATGTCATTTGTAACTCCAGACCCCATTCCCAGCCCAATCCGGCCCCCAGTCTGCCCCAGTTCTTCATCAGCCACCAGGGGAGAGTGTCCCAGGTTCTAGGCCAGCCTGTTTCCCAGACCCTACTCACGGCCCAGGATGGCTCTACTCAGATCCTCCTTCCTGTCCTCCAGGCTACGTTGTCAAATCAAGCCCCAGGTTTGATGCAAGCCTCCATCTCCCAGCTGCATACCACCAAGATGGAGACAGCCTCCACTCAGCAGATAACTAATCACAACCACATTTTGCAGGTGATTTCAAGTCACATAGATGCACATCTTAAATCAGGTTACAGACCAGTTAACTAGGCGTAAGACCTCTAGACTTAGCGAGTGCAGTGATATTAGCAAGGTAGTTAATTAGTTTCTTAACACTACGATCCTGTATTTTTACCCCCTTCTGTGTCTTTTCTAGACTGTTACAGTTTGTAATGGCTCTGGGATGGTGGAGAACCAGACTATGCCCGACATGCCTCCCCAGTGTTTCCTGAGCAGCTCCCCAGATAACAGGCTCTCTCCCCGTGGGGCATCACCCAGCCACAACCTTTCCAATGGGCCTGTTAACAAGGTACGCTTTCTCTATTTATTATTAGGAAAACATCATACTCTAACCTAAATGTGATGCAAAATACATATTGCAAACCTACCTTTCTCTCTCAAATCCTTTCAAATCTTACATTCGGTATATGAGTCTTTGTTACAGACCAGGTAGGTTGTGTTAAATGTTTTCCTCTTCTCTCAATCCCCCCAGTCTCCATCCCAGCCCGCCTTCATCCTCCACCCCTCCTCCCTCGTTACCCAGCCCCCCAAGAACAGGGACCCCCCCCGCTACGAGGATGCAGTTAAACAGACCCGCAACCTGCAGCAGGCCAACAACCTCACACAGGTGAACACTAGGGTTGAATGGCATTTGCCAAGATTTACTGCCCAAAACCACTCCCTTTTCCCGCCATAAATAACTGCGAGAAACCGGTAAATTATAATCAAATTTGTATGAACAGCATGACGTTAAATTATATGCAATGTCTACATCTGAGTTCTCTATGGCCTTCTCTCTGGTCAATGCATGATGAATCATCAACACTTAGGTTGGAGACAGACAGCCCATCTAAGTATTATCCTATCATCTCATGGTAACATTTTATTGTGACAGGTAGACCTACATTTGCTGCAGCTTAGCCTGTGCTACAGTAATATAAAGACTGACTGAGCATCTAATTTACACATCTCCATCTGACTTTCGGGGGTCAACTTTTAAAACAGGTCTAAGGCACTGCATCTCAGTGCTAGAGGCGTCAGTACAGACCATGGTTTGATTCATGCCAGCAGCATACCACCCTGCATTCCACTGCTGGCTTGCTTCTGACGCTAAGCAGGGTTGGTCCTGGTCGGTCCCTAGATGGGAGACCAGATGCTGCTGGAAGTGGTGTTGGTGGGCCAGTAGGAGGCACCCTTTCCTCTGGTCAAAAAATAAAATCCCAATACCCCAGGGCAGTGATTGGGGACATTGCCCTGTGTAGGGTGCTGTCTTTCGGATGGGACGTTAAACGGGTGTCCTGACTCTCTGTGGTCACTAAAGATCCCATGGCCCTTATCATAAGAGTAGGGGTGTTAACCCCGGTGTCCTGGCATACCATCATGGTCACTTAATAATCCCCAGTTTACAATTGGCTCATTCATTTCCCCTGTAACTATTCCTCAGGTTGTTMCTGTAAATGAGTGTCTTCTCAGTCAACTTACCTGGTAAAATAAGGGTTATTTAACAAAAAGATATCATGCTGTATCACAACCGTCCGTGATTGGGAGTCCCATAGGGCGGCGCACAATTGCCCCAGCATTGTCCGGGTTATGGTTTGGACGGGTTAGGCCGTCATTGTAAATAATAATTTGTTCTTAACTGACTTAAATAAAGGTTCAATTAAATAGAAATATTATTGCTTTAAGTCAGTGCACATGCGAACACTCTCTTTCAGTCTTTGTCTCTCCAACTCCATTCAAATTGCATCCAAAATAGATCATCCTGTTCAAGATTGATATATAGATATCCTAGCCTACCTCTTTCAGGTTTTATTTTTATTTAACTAGGCAAGTCGGTTAAGAACACATTCTTATTTACAATGACGGCCTACCAAAAGGCAAAAGGCCTCCTGCGGGGACGGGGATTAAAAATATAAATAAATGAAATACAAATATAGGACAAAACACACATCACTACATAGAGAGAGACCTAAGACAACACAGCATGGCAGCAATACATGACTACAACACAACATGGCAGCAGCACAACATGGTTACAGCACAAAACAGGGTACAAACATCATTGGGCACAGACAACAGCACAAAGGGCAAGAAGGTAGAGACAACAATACATCATGCAAGCAGCCACAACTGTCAGTAAGAGTGTCCATGATTGAGTCTTTGAATGAAGAGATTGAGATCAAACTGTCCAGTTTGAGTGTTTGTTGCAGCTTGTTCCAGTCGCTAGCTGCAGCGAACTGAAAAGACGAGTGTGCTTTGGGGACCTTTAACAAAATGTGACTGGCAGAACGGGTGTTATATGTGGAGGATGAGGGCTGCAGTAGATATCTCAGATAGGGGGGAGATAAGAGGGTTTTATAAATAAGCAAAGAACCAGTGGGTCTTGCGATGGGTWTACAGAGATGACCAGTTTACAGAGGAGTATAGAGTGCAGTGATGTGTCCTATAAGGAGCATTGGTGGCAAATCTGATGGCCGAATGGTAAAGAACATCTAGCCGCTCGAGAGCACCCTTTCCTGCCGATCTATAAATTAAGTCTCTGTAATCTAGCATGGGTAGAATGGTCATCATCAGGGTTAGTTTGGCAGCTGGGTTGAAAGAGGAGTGATTACGATAGAGGAAACCAAGTCTAGATTTAACTTTAGCCTGCAGCTTTGATATGTGCTGAGAGGACAGTGTACCGTCTATCCATACTCCGAAGTACTTGTATGAGGTGACTACCTCAAGCTCTGAACCCTCAGAGGTAGTAATCACACCTGTGGGGAGAGGCAATCTTCTTACCAAACCACATGACCTTTGTTTTGGAGGTGTTCAGAACAAGGTTATGAGTAGAGCATTTAACACAAGTATAAGACTGTAGCATCTGCACATAAATCTGCACATAAGTAGATGAGAGAGCTTCCTACTTCCTGAGCTATGTTGATGTAAATGGAGAAGAGCGTGGGGCCTTGGATCGAGCCTTGGGGTACACCCTTGGTGACAGGCAATGGCTGAGATGGCAGATGTTCTGACTTTGTACACTGCACTCCTTTGAGAGAGGTAATTAGCAAACCAGGCCAAAGACCCCTTAGACACCAATACTCCTTAGCCGGCCCAAAGAATGGAATGGTCTACCGTATCAAAAGCTTTGGCCAAGTCAATAAAAATAGCAGCACAACATTGCTTAGAGTCAAGGGCGATGGTGACATCATTGAGGACCCTTTAAGGTTGCAGTGACACATCCATAACCTGAGCGGAAACCAGATTGCATACCCGAGAGAATACTATAGACATCAAGAAAGCCAGTCAGTTGATTATTGACAAGTTTTTCCAACACTTTTGATAAACAAGGCAAAATAGAAATAACAGTTTGATCTCCCCTTTAAATAAAGGACGAACTGTGGCTGCCTTCCAAGCAATGGGACAGGTTAAAAAGGTCAGAGATAGGCTTGGCGATTTTATAGGGGCAGCAACCTTAAAGAAGAATGGGTCTTAACCATCTGACCCAGATGTTTTTTTGGGGTCAAGTTTATGGAGCTCCTCTAGCACCTCGGACTCAGCGACCGCCTGCAGGGAGAAATTTTGTTTTGGGGCAGGGGAAAAAGAGGGAGGAGCATCGGGGCTAGTAGCATTATAAGGCGTGGGAGATGAGGAAATGTTGGATGGGGAAGGAGGCATGGCTGAGTCGGATAGGAATCCTGACTTAATGAAGTGGTGATTAAAAAGCTCAGCCATGTGCCACAACCATATCATCAACTTTAAGGGACATGGGCAGCTGTGAGGAGGAGGGTTTATTCTCCAGGTCTTTTAACCTTTTTCCAGAACTTAATGGAGTTAGACTCACAAAGGGAGAACTGCTTCTTAAAGTAACTAACTTTGACCTTCTGGATAGCCTGAATGTACTTATTTCTCATTTGCCTGAACAAGAGCATGCCTGAGTATGCATGTGCCGAGCCTTTCGCAAAATGCAATTCTTGTGGTGGAGTAACTCTGCAAGATCACGGTTGAACCAGGGGCTGAACCTGTTTTTAATTCTTATTTTCTTTGTGGGGGAGGCCAGGTAATGCAGAGGCCAGGTACAGAGGCCAGGTAATGCCAGGTAATTTACAGAGGCCAGGTAATGCATTCAGTGCCTTATATTTAGGTAATGAATGATGTGTTATGCATAATAAGCTTTTAACTTAAAGCCTCTGTCTCTTGCATATAAGCAAGCATCTATGCTTCGTTGGCCTCTAAAAAGGCTCCTTAGCTCTTGGAGTCCCATGCAAATAAAGCGAGACTAGAATAGCTTGCTGGACATTATGCTTTTAGTGTTTCTTATACGTATAGTCTATTCGAAGAGGGACGGAAGCTCTTTTTTTCTGAATGTTAAATACAGCAGCCCAATAGAACTCACAGGTAGATCGAAAGAAGAGCGAACTCTCAGTGGCGGTAGGCTATAGCAGTTATTTATTCAGACCCATAACAATTCAATGCTCTTGAAGAAAAGTGAAAGCCGTCTGCATCTAATTCTAGTCATATATTATTCAAGCATGTCATTAGAATGATGAAGATAAGGACAACAAAACATATTTAATTTAACTGTTGAAAGCGAGGAAGGAATGAAATAACACTAAAGAGAGAGAGGAGATATGCTAATAACGTTCGTGGAAATATTATGAGAAATGTAAATCCAACTCGCTAGCCTGTACTTGTAACTTTATAGGCCTCTTGTGCTGCACCAGAATTCAATGTTTTCGCTCTGCTTTATCGTGGTTTGAACGAGGTGTGTAATTCCAGTCCATATAATACAATACAGTAATCCCTCGTTTATCGCGGGGGTTACGTTCCGAAAATGACCCGCGATAAGTGAAATCCGCGAAATAGAAAACTTTTTTTTTTTTTACAATTAGCAACTATTACATGTATACAAATACAGTGACTCACGTGTAGGCCGTTTCGTCGACATTATGGGTTTAGGAGATGTTCGAAATTACAAGATAATTTGGCCAACTTAATGTAAATTTGCCAAGCTGTTTTATGTACGTACACATAACTGCACGAGACGACAAAATGATAGCACAATTCGTAGCATGTTTTGATACAAGAAGCGGGAGTGAGTTTTTAGCGAATCAGAATGCTGAGCACAATGCACAAAAAAAAAAAAAAAATGCATTATGAAAATCCGCGAAATAGCGAATCCGCGATAAGTGAACCGCGAAGTGGCGAGGGATCACTGTACAGTAATAGTCTACACTCAAAAAGATTAGCCTACTGGAGCTAGTTTAATTTATTTACCCAAGAGAGCATATAACTAGTTACATCTATGGGCTTTCATGTTTTTCTGCCYTGCGTAATGTGGAGTAGCCTATGTCATATAGCCTATGTATTGAATAACGGCACAATCATTTGAGTTTTTGGGGCTTGGGCTCATTAAATGTCTTTTAATGTAGGGCTCATAAAATGTATTTAATCAGGCTCAGGTTGCATCAGGTTTGAATTTTCAATCAAAGCTCTAATCAAATCCAGACATAGGCCTATTTATATGTTTTATAATGCTTTTGAATGACACTTCTGGTTTTGGCGGGAAATATCGGGTTACATGGGAGAAAAGTGATTTATTCTCTGGATGAAACATTTTGTAAAATACTGGGAAAATATTCAACCCTAGTGAACGCACACGCTCGTACAGTAAGACAGACACACACACACATTCACAAATGTATGATGTGCGCTCTGTAATGCAATTGGTCACACCCGAGAGAGTCATGTTATTGGTCATGCATCTCCACCCCCTTACCTTATTGGCTCTCTCAGGTTTCCACGGCAACCAGCCAGCAGATGGACGACCTGTTTGACATCCTGATTCAGAGTGGAGGTGAGAACTTACAGCATGAAGAAACATTTACAACTTGAGCTCCTTGTCCTAACCCTGAAGCGACTAAGTTACAACAATCTGGTCTTTTCATGTCTGCAAACAGTGATAAGGTTGGAGTTTCTTTTTAGACTTCAGCCTGTGTTACAATACAGGTGAATAATCTTTGCATCCTGTTCCTGTCTCTTCTCTCCTCCAGAGATCACTCCATTCATCCAGCAGGACCTGCCTTCTCTAAGCACTAAGACTGTCCCTGTCACAGCCAACATCACTACCCTCCCTGTCAACACCGCCCTGTCCAGAACCCCTCCACAGATCCAGGTAGCTCCCCCTCCCACCCCTCCCTTCGACCCCCTGCCCCTCCCCAGTCTGGCCTCCGACAACCAGCTGGAGGCCTTCCTGGAGGGGACTCTGAACAACCCGTCCCCAACCACGGACCCCCGCACCCTGGGTCTGATCGAGGAGTTGCAGTCCCAGCTCCTGGATCAACCCTACTCCCCCATGGACACCTCAGAGCTGTCCTTCTGCGACTCCACGTCTCCCCCTTCCTCCCTCAACATGGGCTTGTCCGACACAGTCCTGGACAACATGGAGTGGCTGGATCTAACCATGCCGTCCGACCCCGCGGGGGGGCTCACACCCCTGGGGATTCCTTCAGACTTCCTGGATACACACGACCTGCAGCTGCACTGGGACTGAGGGAGAAGGGGATAGATGGAGTGAGGAAGGAAGGAAGGAAGAGGATTGGTGTAGGGATAGAGGGACTCAAGGTAACAAATGCAGACCTGGTAAGTGAGGTTAGTCCTCCTTGTGTATTTAAAACATAACAAAAAAATAAAAATGTTCTTCCATATAATAAGATTAGCCAGCTGGTGATCGGGGCATTGGATGTTTCATAGGAGTACTGGGACCAGAGCCAAATGAACAAGGAGGCAGACGGTATGTAAATATCCTGTAAATGACAGTTATTTGAACCAGAACAAGGTTAGATGTTCACTCAGCCCTGCTGGAGTTTTTATTGAATTGGGCAAAGCTTTCACTATACGACACATGGCAGTCAGCCTTACGCTGTTCAGCTTTCCTTGCGGTGAACACGTGGATGTGTTAACTTAGCATGCGTTTCACATCGGTCATGCTACAGGGTCTGGATCTACAGCCATTGCTCTGTGGAAGCATGCTGCTGTGCCATACAGTCTGAGAATGTGGTTTGTTTGTTACAGATCTGTTGTGCACAAGCCACGACAAACCGCATAACTGACATAAGTAAAACTGACGAGTACAAGGCTGTTTTACACTGGTCTTTTTTTGCGACATACCTATATTTGGTATTGTGACATAGCTACATATTGTATTCGATGAGACTGTTTTTTTCCTGAACAAAACAGACGCTATGGTCAGTTGGACTATTTAAGCAATGAACTGAACTGACACTGAGAACAAAGACTCACTCCTATTGGATGAGGAGGAGTGGACTCCTCCCACTCTGAGCTATGCACTAAGGKGGTGGGCCTTACACCTGCACCTCACACAAGGAAATCTGAATCACAGATAAAGATTTTAATGAGCCGTTTATTGAAAAAATGTCAATCCACGTGTTGGTTATCTTTGTGTACTTTCAATTCAAGGATTCCAAGTTGATCCGTCTGAATGAAAGTGGAAACTTTACATTGTTGGCAGCTTTATCTTCTGAAAGACAACTGATGTATTAGTGGCAAGGGAACAATTATGCTATCACACAGGTACACTACATAGAGGTTAATGTGTGTATACTTACTGTATGCTAGCCTGGTCCCAAGTCTGTCTGTGCTCTTGCCAACTCCATTGCCAAGCATGTTTGACATGACAATGAGTGACAAGAAGTTGGCATGATAGTCTGAGTGCCAGTTGTTTTGTATGCTACAAGTGTTTGTGACATGTTTTAATGTGGCTGCATGACCTCTGGCAGAAAGACTGTAATCTTCTCTGTCTGTCCTGAAAACTGTCTGTCAAATCTCTGCATGTGTCTCTGTCTCTCACTGTGTGTCTGTGGTTCTGTCTGTCAAATCTCTGCATGTCTCTGTCTGCATGTGTGTCTATGTGTGCCCTTTCTGTATGTCTCTGTGTTGTTGAATGCACGTTTTAAACCATGTCTGATATCGGGCTATATTTGTCACTGAGTTGGCTGCAACTCACTTAAGTCGTCTTTATTTTTATGAAGTTGGACGTTCATAAGACAAATGAACAACTTTTATAGGCTGAGTTTTAAAAAAAGGTTTGTCTCACAGAACAGCTTTGTATGACTGTTCCATCTGTCCTGTTTGGTTTGTGTTATGTGGTAAAACACACAGTAAACACCCACAGTGGTGTGACCAACAGAGTTAAACTAAAAGGGATGACATTAAGCTTCTGGTATAGCTACCATTTTGTGGATGAATTTGATGATGATGTTTATGCGTATTATACCTTTTTAAATTTGCATTGTGTAGTTCTACCTGGCACATCATGTCAAACGAGTTTAGTAGTATTCAGCATCTCAATCCAAATATTATTATGWTCAATATTGTATAGAACTAATACGGTTGTACTGTGCAGCACTTTGGGATATCATGGCTTTATTTTTATGTTTGAACAATCATTCTTATCCAACAAGTCCAACACTAAGGATAACCTGTAGGCAGGTAATAATGCCAAATACTGTACTGTTACCATTAGGAACCAGATTCTTGTAACTGTGGTTTAGGGCTATCAAGGAATTATTTGTTTTTCAATTGTTGCCTAATAAGGACAGTGAAACATTGGGGAATATCTATTGTTGCCACTTTTTTTTAAATTGTATTTATCACATTTTTGTGTTATAAAATCAATTGTTTTTTCTGTATATATGCAAGAGGAAGATTACTGTAAATGTTTTTTTACCACCCATAACAGAAATATATATGGCCAAATGCATCTATACATGGGTATGTTGTAAAATATGACGGTTGGATTCTAAAACATTTTGATTCTGAATCATGTCAAACCTGTGTACTACTACTGTTAATAGGATGTTAGTGAAGCAATAAGGCCATAGCCTTGCACTTACAGTACTGGTGCATTTGTGTTGTCACCATCTTATAACAAGATGTCATCATGTTAATTATTGCAAGCAAATATTGATTTGGGCCTTACCTAATTCTGTGTCTTCTGTATGGTACTGTCTCCCGTTCAACCCAGGTTCTTTGTCTGAAATGTAACTACACTGAACAAAAGTATAAATGCAACATGCAACATTTTCAAAGATTTTACTGAGTTACAGTTCATATAAGGAAATCAGTCAATTGAAATAAATAAATTAGGCCCTAATCTATGGATTTCACATGACTGGGAATACAGATATGCATATGTTGGTCATAGATACCTTTAAAAAATCAAATACAGGTGTGGATCAGAAAAACAGTCAGTATCTGGTGTGACCACCATTTTGCCAAAGGCAGCGCAACACATTTCCTTCACAAAGAGTTGATCAGGCTGTTTGTGGCATGTTGCCCCACTCCTCTGGATATTAGTGGGAACTGTAACATGCTGTCATACACATCGATCCAGAGCATCCCAAACATGCTCAATTGGTGACCTGTCTGAGTATGGCACATTTCTGGAACATTAGTTCCAGAAATTGTGTACAGATCTTTCTGACAGGGGCTGTGTATTTTCATGCTGAAACATGAGGTGATGGCGGCAGATGAATGGCACGACAATGAGCCGCAGGATCTCTGTGCATTCAAATTGCAATCAATAAAATGCAATTGTGTTCYTTGTCCATAGCTTATGCCTGCCCATACCATAACCCCACCCCCACCATGGGGCACTATGTTCACAACGTTGACATCAGAAAACCTCTCGCCCACACATCTGCCATCTACCCGGTAGAGTTGAAACCGTGATTCAACCATGAATAGCACACTTTTCCAGTGTGCCAGTGGCCATCGAGGGTGCGCATTTGCCCACTGCAGTCTTTTACGACCCCCGAACTGCAGTCAGGTCAAGACTCAGAGGACGACGAGCACGCCGATGAGCTTCCTTGAGACGATTTATGACCGTTTGTTCAGAAATTATTCGGTTGTTCAGACGCACAATTTCTTCAGCTGTCCAGTTGGCTGGTCTCAGACGGTTACGCAGGTGAAGAAGCCGGATGTGGAGGTTGTGTGCTGGCGTGGTACACCAGGTCTAACCGGATGTGGAGGTCCTGGGCTGGCGTGGTTACACCTGGTCTAACCGGATGTGGAGGTCGTGGGCTGGTGTGGTTACACCTGGTCTAACCGGATGTGGAGGTCGTGGGCTGGCGTGGTTACACCTGGTCTAACCGGATGTGGAGGTTGTGGGCTGCGTGGTACACCTGGTCTAACCGGATGTGGAGGTCGTGGGCTGGCGTGGTTACACCTGGTCTAACCGGATGTGAGGTCGTGGGCTGGCGTGGTTACACCTGGTCTAACCGGATGTGGAGGTCTGGGCTGGCGTGGTTACACCTGGTCTAACCGGATGTGGAGGCTGGGCTGGCGTGGTACACCTGTCTAACCGGATGTGGAGGTCTGGGCTGCGGTGGTACACCTGGTCTAACCGGATGTGGAGGTCCTGGGCTGGCGTGGTCACCTGGTCTAACCGGATGTGAGCCTGGCTGGCGGGTGGTACACCTGTCTAACCGGATGTGAGGCTTGGCTGGCGTGGTTAACCTGGTTAACCGGATGTGGAGGTCCTGGGCTGGGCGTGGTTACACCCTGGTCTAACCGGATGTGGAGTCCTGGGCTGGCGTGGTTACACCTGGTCTAACCGGATGTGGAGGTCCTGGGCTGGCGTGGTTACACCTGGTCTAACCGGATGTGGAGGTGGGCTGGCGTGGTTACACCTGGTCTAACCGGATGTGGAGGTCGTGGGCTGGCGTGGTTACACCTGTCTAACCGGATGTGGAGGTCGTGGGCTGGCGTGGTTACACCTGGTCTAACCGGATGTGGAGGTTGTGGGCTGGCGTGGTACACCTGGTCTAACCGGATGTGGAGGTCCTGGGCTGGCGGGTACACCAGGTCTAACCGGATGTGGAGGTCGTGGGCTGGCGTGGTTACACCTGTCTAACCGGATGTGGAGGTCGTGGGCTGGCGTGGTTACACCTGGTCTAACCGGATGTGAGGTCCGTGGGCTGCGTGGTTACACCTGGTCTAACCGGATGTGGAGGTCTCTGGGCTGGTGTGGTACACCTGGTCTAACCGAATGTGGAGGTCTGGGCTGGCGTGGTTACACCTGGTCTAACCGGATGTGGAGGTCCTGGCTGGCGTGGTTACACCTGGTCTAACCGATGTGGAGGTCCTGGGCTGGCGTGGTCTCACCTGGTCCAACCGGATGTGGACCGTCCTGGGCTGGCGTGGTTACACCTGGTCTAACCGGATGTGGAGGTCCTGGGCTGGCGTGGTTACACCTGGTCTGTGCTTGTGAGGCCGGTTGGACATACTGCCAAATTCTCTAAAACGACATTTAGGCTGCTTATGGTAGAGAAATTAATGTTCCATTCTCTGACAACAGCCCTGGTGGACATTCCAGTAGTCAGCATACCAATTGCACACTCCCTCAAAACTTGACTACAAATTTCAGAGTGGACTTTTATTGTCCCCAGCACAAGATGCACCTATGTAATGATCATGCTGTTTAAACAGCTTCTTGATATGCCACACCTGTCAGGTGGATGGATTATCTTGGCAAAGGAGAAATGCTCACTAACACAACATTTGAGAGAAATAAGCTTTTTGTGTGTATGGAACATCTAGGATATTTTATCTCAGCTCATGAAACATGGGACCAACATTTTATATGTTGKGTTTTATATTTTTGTTCAGTGTAGTAGACATCTGCCACTCACCCACACGCACTGTCAAGTCTCTGTCATCATCTGTACACCATACATACATTTTGCACATTGTGTACACAGTTATGTCATGCATATTTTTATACATGTGTAGCACCTCCATTATATCTATTTTGTAAATAATATGAAAAAATATATGTACTGAATGCCTTTTGTGTCAATAAAATGTGGTGCATTGTGAAAGTCTCTCCTAACATCTGGGGCTGGAGGCCAGCGCTCACGTGAGGTTTGGTCCTGGGCTGCTGAGATTATTGCTAAAGTAAAGTTTTACTGTGAATATCTTTTGAAATGATGTTAAGCTGTCAAAACAAACACAGCATCATACTCCATTGTATAATTGTACTATATAAAAGTAGTAAGCATTTGAGGCATTATTAGATTTGATATGTAGTTCCACAAGATTAATCAAAACACTTGAAAGGAAAATAGAAAATTATAGTTCACAACATTTGCCAGGTTAATTCACTTACATTGACCTTTGTCACTGTAAAGAAAGAGGGAAGTAGAATATATTGTTGCTTGCTGGTAAAGTTTGTCTTCATTTTCATAAATCCTAGGTGGTTGTGTGGTAAATGGCTTACTGTCAGTGCATCACCTGCTTTCCCTTTGACATTTGCATGACCAATGCGTTGATTAGGCTTCAATGATAATGTTCTCATACGGTCTCTGGTGAGTAGAAACATTTTCTCTCTTAAGAATATACAAACATATGTTCTAAAGATAATGAAGCAAGGAATGCTATATTCTTTCAGTATGTGTTATTCCAGTCCATAATTTTGGTCAAAGTCTTCTCAGGTTCTGTTGGTATCTGCACCATTGATAGAACCAAATGCTGTCACAGCTGGACACTGCTTGAGATTCCCAGTGCTTTTTAGGATCATCCTCCCAACTTTTTCAAGAAAGAAACTATCACCCCAACAACAGTCAATCTCCATCCCCTCAAACTGTGATCATAACACAGTACTGTACGGCATCAGCCACCAGGTGTCATTAGAGCTGTCCAGTCTCGCCTTCAAATGTCCCACAGTTGAGGGCATAACGCCCATCCAACCACTCCATTCACTGTCCCTCTCCATCCAACACCAGAGAAACAGTAGCCAGTGATATAGTATCTGTAGAAGTACCATTCTGTCTTCACATCCGTTCTGCGGTGTAGATGTTGCTGTGACACTCAGGGCATCGATGTCTGACGTCCTTTAGGTTGTCCAAGCAGAAGGGGATGAGACAGCACCCAGCCACACACCTGGCAGAGGGGGTTTATACAGTATTTACAGTATTATAAACTGGGTGGTTCGAGTTCTGAATGCTGATTGGCTGAAAGCCATGTATATCAGACCTTATACCACGGGTATGACAAAACATGTATTTTACTGTTCTAATTATGTTGGTAACCAGTTGATAATAGCAATAAGGCATCTCGGGGGGAGGGGGATATACCACGGCTAAGGGCTGTATCCATTTACTCTGCATTTCTGTMCATAATAACAGCCCTTTGCCCTGGTATATTGGCCATATACCCCCCCCCCCCCCCCCCCCCCCCCCCCCCCCCCCCCCCCCCCCCCCCCCCCCCCAGGCCGTTTTGCTTAATTAAGACAGACTAAAGTAAGAGCACATCTGGTTTCTGCTCATCTGGTTGTAGGATAAAGTTGCCCCTAGTCTTTGATATAAGGTCGGATGTTTTAGAGGAGTGCTGACCTATGATCAGTTTTGTTTTTTATATAACAATGAATAAGACCACATGAACATGGGGGAGCAGCTCCTAAATCATCACTCCTACTCTGTGATGTTTGATACTAGAACTTGTCTGACAGGACTCACCCTAACATGCTGGACATAAGGCATAGCATCCAGGCTGCCCCGCCTATTTTGCGATATGTTTCCGTGGTGATGACCTGCTCGCAGATAGGGCATTGGACGATCGCTGGGTCARTGTTGAGTTTCTCCACCTCCACTATGTCCTCTGGGGCCACTGGAGGAGAGGAGAAAACAGGCATTGTCGTTGCCATCTATGCTCATCTGGACATACTGTAAATTACAAGTACTGTAGAGCTTATGTCAGAGCTTGTCTCATGTATCTACTCTACCTAATTGTTCATCCTACCAATGCTCACACACATACCTGGCACAGCAGGAGGTGTAGCCTGTTGTGTATATTGTTTCATGTTCTCTGGTGTGTTACTCGGTAGGACGTACACTCCTTGATAGGGGGCCATGAGTTCCTCTGTATAGTCTATAAAATAGTGTGCTCAGTCATGAGGAAATAAAGTTATGAAACATCCTATTGACATCTATCCAAACATGAATGGAAAGCATAAATCAATAGTTTTTACGGACAAAGATCTCTGCTGCACTTTAGACTCAAGCAAACAATCAAGATTAAAATATCTAGGATAAGACATTTTGAAACAAGCTGCATTTGCTGTGTACAGGACTGGTATAGTGAGCAGGTGTCTACCTGACAGTGGTTTGTGATCCGGTCCAATGTTGTTGGCTGTCTGTATCTGTAGTAGCTCCTGTTCTCTTTCCACCAGATCATGTAGCTCCTGTTCTATGGCTTCCAGCTCTGTAGGCTCGGACTCCTCTGGGAAAGAGACTGTAGGGGACAGAGCTGGGCGACAGAGGGAGACAGAGGAAGATGTGGTTGAAAAGCTTTGGGATACACTGCTTTTCAGTTCCTCAATAAGTAGGGGAGACCGGGGTTGGTTCGTCTCCCTGGGCTGGTGTTCACAGTGCTAGTTACTCACAATCTAAATGGCACTGTCTAATTTATATTTCAACCTGGACTCGGGTACACAATGAAGTAAATGTCTGGGACACTCCAATTAGTATATTTTATGTTTTGTATTAATTACGTGGATGTCCATCCATTTTGTATATGTTACGAATTACAATTCGTGCAACATGTTAAGAATTGCAATTCCTACAATATGTTACACATTTGCTAAACCTATATTATGAATTCCAATATGTTGTCGCTAACGTTAACTAGGTGGCTAACGCTAATGTTAGCGAGGTGGCTAACGGTAGTTAGGCTAGGGGTTAAGGTTAGGGGAAGGGTTAGCTTATATGCAAAGTTGCAAATTAGCTAAAGCTGTCCGTGATGAGATTCATACACGCAACCCTTGGGTTGCTAGACGTTCTAACCAACCAACCACCCTACTTTAATATTTGCCTAAAGTACCTTGTCTTATGTAACCATACCAAATATAACATATCATACTAATTTAATGCCCCGGATTGATGTTTACTATGTTACGTCTAGTCTGAAACCTGGCCGAATATTTTGAAAGTTGTGTGAATTCTTTGAAAGAACTCATCCACTTGGTCAATTCATGTCAGCATGAAGTGAGGAGAATGTATGTGTTTCTCATAGGTTAAAGTAATGCGTGTGCGTGCGTGCCACACACACACGCCCACACACAGTACACTATATATACAAAGTATGTATACACCCCTTCAAATGAGTGGATTAGGCTATTGAAACCACACCCGTTGCTGACAGGTGTATAAAATTGAGCACACAGCCATGCAATCTTCATAGACAAAACATTGGCAGTATAATGGTCTTACTGAAGAGCTCAGTGACTTTCAATGTGGCACTGTCATAGGATGCCACCTTTCCAAGTCAGTTTGTCAAATTTCTGCCCTGCTAGAGCTGCCTCGGTCAACTGTAAGTGCTGTTATTGTGAAAACATGGAAACGTCTAGGAGAAACAACGGCTCAGCCGCGAAGTGGTAGGCCACACAAGCTCACAGAACGGGACCGCCGAGTGATGAAGCGCTTAGCGCGTAACAATCGCCTGTCCTCGGATGCAACACTACCGAGTTCAAACCGAGTTCAAAACTGCCTCCTGGAAGCAGTATCAGCGCAAGAACTGTTCGTTGGGCGCTTCATGAAATGGGTTAACATGGCCGAGCAGCCGCACACAAACGTAAGATCACCATGCGCAATGCCAAGCGTTGGCTGGAGTGGTGTATAGCTCGCTGCCATTGGACTCTGGAGCAGTGGAAATATGTTCTCTGGGGTGATGAATCACGCTTATCCATCCGATGGATGAATCTGGGTTTGGTGGATGGCAGGAGAACGCTACCTGCCCCAATGCATAGTGCCAACTGTAAAGTTGGGTGGAGGAGGAATAATATGGTTCGGGCTATGCCCCTTAGTTCCAGTGAAGGGAAATCTTAATGCTGCTGCATACAATGACATTCTAGATGATTCTGTGCTTCCAACTTTGTGGCAACAATTTGGGGAAAGCCCTTTCCTGTTTCAGCATTACAATGCCCCCGTGCACAAAGCGAGGTCCATACAGAAATGGTTTGTTGAGATCGGTGTGGAAGAACATGACTAGCCTGCACAGAACCCTGACCTCAACCCCATCGAACACCTRTGGGATGAATTGGAACGCTGACTGTGAGCCAGGCCTAATCGCCCAACATCAGTGCCTGACCTCATTAATGCTCTTGTGGCTGAATGGTAGCAAGTCCCCGCAGCAATGTTCCAACATCTAGTGGAAAGCCTTCCCAGAAGAGTGGAGGCTGTTATAGCACCAAAGGGGGACCAACTCCTTATTAATGCCCATGATTTTGGAATGAGATGTTCGACAAGCAGGTGTCCACATGCTTTTGTGTGTGTGTGTGTGTGTGTATATGAGATATATATAATCACACACAGTGTATATATAATCTATATCTCACACATAGTGTGTGTCTGTGATATAGATGTGTGTGATATACAGTTGAAGTCAGAAGTTTACATACACCTTACCAAATACATTTAAACTCAGTTTTTCACAATTTCTGACATTTAATCCTAGTACAAATTCCGTCGTAAGTCAGTTAGGATCACCACTTTATTTTAAGAATGTGAAATGTCAGAATAATAGTAGTGATTTATGTCAGCTTTTATTTCTTTCATCTCATTCCCAGTGGGTCAGAAGTTTACATACACTCAATTAGTATTTGGCAGCATTGCCTTTAAATTGTTTAACTTTGGTCCAACGTTTCGGGTAGCCTTCCACAAGCTTCCCACAATAAGTTGGGTGAATTTTGGCCCATTCCTCCTGACAGAGCTGGTGTCAGGTTTGTAGGCCTCCTTGCTCGCACACACTTTTTCAGTTCTGCCCACAAATGTTCTATAAGATTGTGATCATGGGTTTATGATGGTCACTCCAATACCTCGACTTTGTTGTCCTTAAGCCATTTTGCCACAACTTTGGAAGTATGCGTGAGGTCATTGTCCATTTGGAAGACCCATTTGTGACCAAGCTTTAAATTCCTGACTGATGTCTTGAGATGTTGCTTCAATTATTCCCATAACTTTCCTTCCTCCTGATGATGCCATCTATATTGTGAAGTGCACCAGTCCTCCTGCAGCAAAGCACCCCACAAACATGATGCTGCCACCCCCATGCTTACCGGTTGGGTTGGTGTTCTTTGGCTTGCAAGCCTCCTTTTTTTCCTCCAAACATAACGATGGTCATTATGGCCAAACAGTTCTATTTTTGTTTCATCAGACCAGAGGACTTTCTTCTAAAAGTACGATCTTTGTCCCCATGTGCATTGCCAAACATAGTCTGGCTTTTTTATGGCGGTTTTGGAGCAGTGGCTTCTTCCTTGCTGAGCGGCCTTTCAGGTTACATCGATATAGGACCTCTTTTACTATGGATATAGATACTTTTGTACTGTTTCCTCCAGCATCTTCACAAGATCCGTTGCTGTTGTTCTGGGATTGATTTGCACTTTTCGCACCTCAGTACGTTCCTCTCTAGGAGACAGAACGCATCTCCTTCTGAGCGGTATGACGGCTGCGCGGTCCCATGGTGTTTATACTTGCGTACTATTGTTTGTACAGATGAACGTGGTACCTTCAGGCATTTGGATTGCTCCAAAGATGAACCAGACTTGTGGAGGTCTACATTTTTTTTCTGAGGTCTTAGCTGATTTTCTTTTGATTTTCCCATGATGTCAAGCAAAGAGGCACTGAGCTTGAAGGTAGGCCTTGAAATACATCCACAGATACACCTCCAATTGACTCAAATTATGTCAATTAGCCTATCAGAAGCTTCTGAAGCCATGACATAATTTTCTGGAATTTTCCAAGCTGTTTAAAGGCACAGTCAACTTAGTGTATGTAAACTTCTGACCCACTGGAATTGTGATTAAGTGAAATTATCTGTCTGTAAACAATTGTTGGAAAAATTACTCTTGTCATGCACGAAGTAGATGTCCTAACCGACTTGGCAAAACTATAGTTTGTTAACAAGACATTTGTGGAGTGGTTGAAAAACTAGTTTTAATGACTTCGACCTAAATTTATGTAAACTTCCGACTTCAGCTGTGTGTGTGTGTGTGTGTATATATATATCACACTACCGTTCCAAAGTTTGGGGTCACTTAGAAATGTCCTTGTTTTTGAAAGAAAAACACTTTTTCTTTTTTCATTTTAAAATAACATAAAATTGATCAGAAATACACTGTAGACATTGTTAATTACATTTACATTTAAGTCATTTAGCAGACGCTCTTATCCAGAGCGACTTACAAATTGGAAAGTTCATACATATTCATCCTGGTCCCCCCGTGGGGAATGAACCCACAACCCTGGCGTTGCAAGCGCCATGCTCTACCAACTGAGCCACACGGGACCATGTTGTAAATTACTTTTGTAGCTGGAAAAGGCTGTTTTAAAAAATTTAAAAATCCAAGTTTGTCATTTTAAAAGGCATATTGATCATTAGAAATCCCTTTTGCAATTATTTTAGCACAGCTGAAAACTGTTGTGCTGATTTAAAGAAGCAATAAAACTGGCCTTCTTCAGACTGGTTGAGTATCTGGAGCATCAGCATTTGTGGGTTRAATTACAGGCTCAGAAACAGAACTTTCTAGTGAAACTTGTCAGTCTATTCTTGTTCTGAGAAATGAAGGTTAATCCATGCGAGAAATTGCCAAGAAACTGAAGATCTCGTACAACGCTGTGTACTACTCCTTTCACAGAACAGCGCAAACTGGTTCTAAACGGAATAGAAAGAGGAGTGCACAACTGAGCAAAAGGACAGTTGAGCTCAGTCCATGTTGGTTTAAGATAGGAGGGTAAAACAGGTACCCATTTCAAATCAAAATCGAATCAAATGTTATTAGTCACATGCACCGAATACAACAGGTACCTTACAGTGAAATGCTTATTAACGAGCCCCTAACCAACAATGCAGTTTCAAAAAATACAGATAAGAATAAGAGATTAAAGTAACAAGTAATTAAAGAGCAGCAGTGAAATAACAATAGCGAGACTATATACAGGGGGGTACTGATACAGAGTCAATGTGTGGGGGCACCGGTTATTTGAGGTAGTATGTACATGTAGATAGAGTTATTAAAGTGACTATGCATAGATGATGCATTTCAACCCAAGACCTTAATCTTTCTCCTAATATTGAAAATCGTCTTGTGTAAGATATACTGGTCCTGAGAAATACAACATGAGTAAAAAGTCTTGACAACCAACCCTGGTTTCCTTGTATGGTTATTGTTTGTGTACGCTCATATGCATGTGTGTGCTATCTGTCTGTTTGATTCCCCCATAGCCCCACTATTATGATTTGTCTTGACCAGACCACTCACCTTCCTTGTCTTTTCTCTTATTTCTGAACTGTTGCATCTTCAGCAGCATGATCCGCCGGTTGTGGAGCAGCTGCCTCCGGAAGGTGATGAAGGCCAGCTGAGAGGACACCCTACCCAGGTCTGCGGAGACCTGGTTGGGCTCGGAGGAGACGCTCTCAGCCTCTATGGAGAGCTGCTCTGAGTCTTCAGAGATTGTCTCTACCTGCTCTGTGTCAGGCTGCAGGTCTTCCCTTGATCCAGCTGATGAAAGGAACTCTGGGTCCTGKGCAGAAAAGCTCTCCTCCAATTCCATTCTAGTTTCAGTAGTTTCAGTGTTTCTCCATTGATTAAGAAGAGTATACTTAGAAGCTCCAAGATGGAAAAAGACCTAAGGTTCTTCTAGCTAACATGTTGAACTGACCTCTGTTAGATGCCACCCAGTGGGGGGAAAAACAGCTATCAGCTTATGAAGGGCAAAACATAGGCTTTCATGCATTTGCATGTTTTATTACTAATGATGACACAAACCATTCCAGTGAAGATGGTGGATGGGGACCTGTTTTGAATAGCCGCATGCACACAACCAAATGAGACTAGCGTTGGCACAGAAACCACTTTATGGCACCACATTTTTTMGGGGTGACATTAATCTGGCTGAACTTACAATTTCATCTGTCTCATTTACATTTTTTAAGTCACTCCAACTGAGTTGGGTGGAAATTTGARGAACTGACTTGTTGAAAAGGTGGCATCCTATGACGGTGCCACATTGAAAGTCACTGACAATGTTTGTCTACGGAGATTGCATGGTTGTGTGCTCGATTTTATACACCTCTCAGGCAATGGGTATGGCTGAAATAGCCGAATCCATTATTTGGAGTGTCCACATACTTTTGTGTGTGTGTGTATATATATATATAATATATATATATTAATATATATTATACACTGCTCAAAAAAATTAAGGGAACACCAAAATAACACATCCTAGATCTGAATGAATGGAATATTCTTATTAAATACTCTTTTTCTTTACATGTGCTCACACAAAATCACACAAAAATGATCAATGGAAATCAAATGTATCAACCCATGGAGGTCTGGATTTGGAGTCACACTCAAAATTAAAGTGGAAAACCACACTACAGGCTGATCCAACTTTGATGTAATGTCCTTAAAACAAGTCAAAATGAGGCTCAGTAGGGTGTGGCCTCCACGTGCCTGTATGACCTCCCTACAACGCCTGGGCATGCTCCTGATGAGGTGGCGGATGGTCTCCTGAGGGATCTCCTCCCAGACCTGGACTAAAGCATCCGCCTGGACAGTCTGTGGTGCAACGTGGCGTTGGTGAAGGAGCGAGACATGATGTCCCAGATGTGCTCAATTGATTCAGGTCTGGGAACGGGCGGGCCAGTCCATAGCATCAATGCCTTCCTCTTGCAGGAACTGCTGACACACTCCAGCCACATGAGGTCTAGCATTGTCTTGCATTAGGAAGAACCCAGGGCCAACCCGCACCAGCATATGGTCTCACAAGGGGTCTGAGGATCTCATCTCGGTACCTAATGTCAGTCAGGCTACCTCTGGCGAGCACATGGAGGCTGTGCGGCCCCCAAAGAAATGCCACCTCACACCATGACTGACCTACTGCCAAACCGGTCATGCTGGAGGACGTTGCAGGCAGCGAACGTTCTCCACGGCATCTCCAGACTCTGTCACGTGCTCAGTGTGAACCTTGCTTTCATCTGTGAAGAGCACAGGGCGCCAGTGGCGAATTTGCCAATCTTGGGTTCTCTGGCAAATGCCAAACGTCCTGACGGTGTTGGGCTGTAAGCACAACCCCACCTGTGGACGTAGGGCCCTCATACCACCCTCATGGAGTCTGTTTCTGACCGTTTGAGCAGACACATGCACATTTGTGGCCTGCTGGAGGTCATTTTTCAGGGCTCTGGCAGTGCTCCTCCTGCTCTCCTTGCACAAAGGCGGAGGTAGCGGTCCTGCTGCTGGGTTGTTGCCCTCCTACGGCCTCCTCCACGTCTCCTGATGTACTGGCCTGTCTCCTGGTAGCGCCTCCATGCTCTGGACACTACGCTGACAGACACAGCAAACCTTCTTGCCACAGCTCGCATTGATGTGCCATCCTGGATGAGCTGCACTACCTGAGCCACTTGTGTGGGTTGTAGACTCCGTCTCATGCTACCACTAGAGTGAACACACCGCCAGCATTCAAAAGTGACCAAAAACATCAGCCAGGAAGCATAGGAACTGAGAAGTGGTCTGTGGTCACCACCTGCAGAACCACTCCTTTATTGGGGGTGTCTTGCTAATTGCCTATATAATTCCACCTGTTGTCTATTCCATTTGCACAACAGATGTGAAATGTATTGTCAATCAGTGTTGCTTCCTAAGTGGACAGTTTGATTTCACAGAAGTGTGATTGACTTGGAGTTACATTGTGTTGTTTAAGTGTTCCCTTAATTTTTTTGAGCAGTGTATATGTACAGTTGAAGTCGGAAGTTTACATCCACTTAGGTTGGAGTCATTAAAACTAGTTTTTCAACCACTCCACAAAATTCTTGTTAACAAACTATAGTTTTGCCAAGTCGGTTAGGACATCTACTTTGTGCATGACACGAGTAATTTTTCCAACAATTGTTTACAGACAGATAATTCACTTAATTCACTGTATCACAATTCCAGTGGGTCAGAAGTTGACATACACAAGTTGACTGTGCCTTTAAACAGCTTTGGAAAATTCCAGAAAGTGATGTCATGGCATTAGAAGCTTCTGATAGGCTAATTGATATAATTTGGGTCAATTGGAGGTGTACCTGTGGATGTATTTCAAGGCCTACCCCTTTCAAGCTCAGTGCCTCTTTGCTTGACATCATGGGGAAACAGCCAAGACCTCAGAAAAGAAATTGTAGACCTCCACAAGTCTGGTTCATCTTTGGGAGCAATTTCCCAAACGACCTGAAGTACCACCGTTCATTTGTACAAACAATAGTACGCAAGTATAAAACACCATGGGACCACGCAGCCTTCATACCGCTCAGGAAGGAGAGGCGTTCTGTCTCCTAGAGATGAACGTTATTTCGGTGCGAAAAGTGCAAATCAATCTCAAACAATAGCAAAAGGACCTTGTGAAGATGCTGGAGGAAACCGGTACAAAAGTATATATATCCACAGTAAAATGAGTCCTATATGGACATAACCTGAAAGGCACCTCAGCAAGGAAGAAGCGACTCCTCCAAACCAACCGCCATTAAAAAAGCCAGACTATGTTTTGCACTGCCACATGCGGACAAAAGATCGTACTTTTTGGAGAAATGTCCTCTGGTCTGATGAAACAAATAGAACTGTTTGGCCATAATGATCATCGTTATGTTTGGAGGAAGAAGGGGGAGGCTTGCAAGCCGAAGAATACCATCCCAACAGTGAAGCACGGGGGTGGCAGCATCATGTTATGGGGGTGCTTTGCTGCAGGAGGGACTGGTGCACTTCACAATATAGATGGCATCATGAGGAGGAAGGAAAATTATTACATCTCAAGACATCAGTCAGGAAGTTAAAGCTTGGTCGCAAATGGGTCTTCCAAATGGACAATGACCCCAAGCATACTTCCAAAGTTGTGGCAAAATTGCTTGACAACAATGTCAAGGTATTGGAGTGGCCATCCACAAAGCCCTGTCCTCAATCCTATAGAAAATTTGTGGGCAGAACTCAAAAAGCGAGTGTGAGCAAGGAGGCCTACAAACCTGACTCAGTTACACCAGCTCTGTCAGGAGTAGGCAAAAATTCAACCAACTTATTGTGGGAAGCTTGTGGAAGGCTACCCGAAATGTTTGACCCAGGTTAAACCATTTTAAAGGCAATGCTACCAAATACTAATTGAGTGTGTGTAAACTTCTGACCCACTGGGAATGTGATGAAAGAAATAAAAGCTGAAATAAATAATTCTCTACTATTATTCTGACATTTCACATTCTTAAAATAAAGTGGTGATCCTAACTGACCTAAGACAGGGAATTTGTACTAGGATTAAATGTCAGGAATTGTGAAAAACTGAGTTTAAATGTATTTGTCTGAGGTGTATGTAAACTTCCGACTTCAACTGTATATATGTGTGTGTGTGTATCTAAGATCTATAAAATGTATTATACACTGAGTGCACAAAACTTTAGGAACACCTTCCTAATATTGAGTTGCACCCCCTTTTSCCTTCGGAACAGCCTCAATTTGTCAGGCCATGGTGTCGAAAGCATTTCACATGAGTGATGGCCCATGTTGACTCCAATGCTTCTTACAGTTGTGTCAAGTTGGCTGGATGTCCTTTAGGTGGTGGACCACTGTTGATACACATGGGAAACTGTTGTGTGAAAAACCCAGCAGCGTTGCAGTTCTTGACACACTCAAACCGGTGCGCCTGGATCCTACTACCATGCCCCGGTCAAAGGCACTTAAATGTTTCGTCTTGCCCGTTCACCCTCTGAATGGCACATACACAATCCATGTCTCAGTTGTCTCAAGGCTTAAATTTTTTTTTTAAACCTGTCTCCTACCCTTCATCTACACTGATTTAAGTGGATTTAACAGGTGACATCGAGGGATCGTAGCTTTCAACTGGATTCACCTGGTCAGTCTATGGTTTTGTACAGTCAGTGTAGACTCCCATACCGTTTTAACCTAGGTATTTGAAAATTGTATTTTAAACCGTTTGAAAATACTTTSAAATACTATTTGGTTTTTACAAATAGCCATTAAAATACTCAAATTAAAGTACTTGTTTTGGGCTGTGTATTTGAAAATACTCATACACAAAAGTATTTTAAATAACAAATATTCAAATGCATATGTATTTGAACCTAGGTCTCAAATACCCCTAATATAGAGTAAACAATAAACATCATACTGTACCCAGTGAGACTGGCTCTGTTTGACCCCAGCCAGCRAGCCACCATAATCATAATCAAGTCAATAAAACATGCAGCCACTTCATCAGAATAGAACAGGATGTGAGCTAATTCCATCCTGACCTATATTCACAATAATAACTACTGTACACAACTTCCCATTCATATTGCAACACAATCACCAGCTGCTTTAATCATAAATCATTGTAACTGTAGTCAGTTTATGCAGATAAGAATAGCAGTTGCTGTAGCCTTATCGTGTTGGCCTTATTTATATTGAAGCCTCTTAATAGTGGTATAGAGTGGGTGCCTTATGATACAATATATATTGTGGTTTTTACCACCACTAGAGGGCAGCCTCTCATAGATGCCAATGCAGCCTGCGGCATGTCATATTGTTACATGCCTCCCTCCCTCTGCCTTGCTGCATCATACAGAGATGGAATATTAACTACCAGACAAAGAAGTCTGCCCCCTTTTCTCTACTTCCTCCTTTCCACTCCTCCCACACACCCATTCTCTACTAATCCTCCTCTCTCTCTCACTCACTCTCCCTCTCATTCCAACTCTTCCTTGATTCTCTCTCTCCATTCTCTTTCTCTCTCCCAGGTGACATGAGGGATCCTAGTTCAGGTATCCTCCCACAGGGTGTCTACTAATCGCCATTCATTACCAACAATTACACACGAACACACAGACACACACAAAACATCTCTTCATGGGTGATCTGTCCTGCTGCTCCCTATACCCTCCTGTGAGATGTGACACAGATCGAGTGACAGGGAAAGAGCATCCATGTCAGTGATGCCAGCTGTTTGTGTTACCTCCCATGGACAGTGGTGTATATTCATGGTTGTCAGGCTTCCCAAAAAAWTTTACCAATAAAAAAATACAATTTGAACATAATTAGTATTTCGTCTCTGTTTTCATAATTTTCCTTCAATTCGCAAGTGGCTGAATCTCCGAATAATCATCCGAGCGAAGGAAACAGTGCCCCTCTGTCTCAGTATGTGTAGCCCATGTATCTGATGCTGTCTTGAACAAAAGAGTATGACATGTTGCTGKTGTATCATTTGATTGATGCCAGAAAGTATTTCCCCTCCCTCAATCATTTTTTCCAATAAAATAATTAGCAAATCCGCATCGGACTGAGCTCAACTGTGGGTTGTCCTGGCGCGGCGAAAAGCCCCCTAAGGGAGGCCAGTTTGGATTCGGCTTCACACCAATCAAATCACATCCTGAGCAAAACATAATTGTCAGATAAACATGTCTGTTTCTGCTCGATGTCCTGCGGTAGCTATCTTGCTAAATCGGCTTTTTACTAACCCATGGATGGAGATGGGTATTAGAGACTTGTGGTTTTGACTGACTTATTTCTCTGTACAGGCCCAATGATTATGACGGCGATTCTGATCTAACCATGAATTCATATCTTGAGCGACTGGACTGAGATGATTGAAGTTCAATATGTAGCGTAGATGTAGCCTACTAGACTCACGTTAATTAGCTAGCTAACTTAGCTGGTTCATTGTTGCTCATGCGAGGAATTTAGGCTAGCAAGCATTTTAGCTAGGTAGCCAAATAAAACCAAAACTAAAAGCGTACAGAGACATAGACCATTTTGCCAACATGGAAGAGAGGAGGACGGCATTGGCGTTCAACAAGTCTACAAGTAGGGTGAGTCCCCKAAATWATTTTTACTTCCACGTACACACAGACAGAAAACAGTTCCATGGACAGCCACATGATATTTAGCAGCATTGATTGGACTAAATTGTTTTTGGTGTCTTAAGTCTGTTTTCAGTGTAGTAAACTAAGAATATATACAGTGCATTCGGAAAGTATTCAGACTCCTTGACGTTTTCCACATTTTGTTATGTGACAGCCTTATAAAACACATGGAGAAAAGGTACACAAATATGATATGGTAAGGGTTGAGGCTAGGGTTAGGGTTGAGGCTAGGATGTAGGCTGTGGACATGAATAAGGGTTAGGGTTCGAGGGCTAAGATGGTGGAATGAAGCTACGGGTTAGGCTTGCTAGGAGGCTGAAATTGAAGCTAGGGTTAGAGTTGAGGGCTAGGATGTGAACAAGCAAAGCTTGTGTTTTAGGGTTGAGAACTAGGATCTGGACATTAAGCTAGGTTAGTTTAGTGTGTGACGCAGCTGGTGTAGATTGTGTGAGACAGGATGGTGAATGAGCTCTGGTTGGCGTGGTGAATGCTAGGAATGTGGATATGAAAGCTCTGGTTAGGGGTTGAGCTAGGAATGTGGACATTGAAGCTAAGGGTTATGTTGAGACTAGGATGTGGATATGGAAAGCTCTGTTAGGGTTGATAGCTAGGCAGATGGACATGAAGTCGTGTTAGTGAGGTTGAAAGCAAGGATGCCGGTACATGAACTACGGTTAGGGTTCGAGGCATTAGAAACTGAGTGGAATGAGCTCTGGTCTAGTGGTTTGAAGTTACTGGATCGTGGACATGAAGCTAGGGTTAGGTTGAGACTAGGATGTGGCATATGAAAGCTACTGGTTAGTGGTTGAGACAATGTTGGACATGAAGCTCTAGGGTTAGTGTGTTTAGAGGATGTGGTACATGAAGCTCAGGTAGGGTTGAGTGTAGGCTAGGGATTGTGGACATGAACTCGGTTTAAGTGTTGAGACTAGGATGGGTACATGAAGCTGGGGTTTAGGGTTGATGTGCTAGGCTGTGGGACATGAAAGCTCAGTTGGTTGAGGCTAGTGTGAATGACTAGGGTTGATGAGGTAGGATGGGAAGCGTGACTGTGTTAAGGGTTGGGCTAGGTTGTGCAATGAAGCCCAGCCTTAGATAGAGGGTTCTAGTTTCTGAAGCAGGGTTACTGGATGTAAGGCTAAAGATGTGACATGGCTCGGTTGGGTTAGGTGAGGTAGATGTGGAATGAGCTGAGTCTAGTGGTTAGGTTGACGAAGATCTGAGGCAATGCTAGGTAATGAGGTTGAGGGTTGGAAGGCTAAGGATGTGGACCATGAAACTTAGGGTTAGGGTTGAGCTAAGGATGTGACATGAGCTAGGGTTGGGTTGGAGCTAGGAATGTGACATGAAGTTAGGCTTTGAGACTGAAGATTGGTGACATTGGAAGCCTTAGGGGTTAGATTGAGGCTAAGATGTGACATGAGGTAGTGTTAGGGTTGAGGCCTAAAGATTGGACATTGAAAGCTAGGGTTAAGGTTGATGCAAGGATGCGGACCATGAAGCTCAGGGTTTGGGTTTAGGCTAGGATTGATGAGTAAGGCTAGACTAGGAGAAGACTAGGGTTAGAGTTGTAGGCTAAGGGATGGGGAATGAAACCAGTGTATGGTGTTAGGGTTGAGGGCTAGGAGTCGGAATTAGCTAGGTGTTAGGCTTGAGCTAGGAAATGTGGACATGAAGTCCAGGTTTAGTGGTTGGATAGGATGTGTGACCATCGAAGCTTGTGGTTGATGTAGGTGGGATATGAAGCCTCTGTAGGTTGACTGGTGGGACATGAAAGCTTAGTTTGTTAGAGTGTTGTGAGACTGAGGATGTGGACGAAGCTTGGTTTAGGGTGAGGCTAAGGATGTGAGGACATAAGCTCGTTAGGTAGTTGGGGTTGGAGCCTAAGTGATGCGGAACATGAAGCTAGGTTAGGGTTGAAGGCTAGCTGGAATGTGGACATGAAGCTGAGGGTTAGGGTTGAGGCTAGGATGTGGAACAGGTTAAGGGTGAGCTAGGATGGCTATGAGCTGGTTAGGGTTGAAGGCTAGATGTGAACATGGAAAGCAGGTGTTAGGGTTGG
>NC_036848.1:40196441-40266441 GCF_002910315.2 Salvelinus sp. IW2-2015
GGCTAGGATGTGGAACAGAAGCTAGGGTTAGGGTTGGGGCTAGAATGTGGACCTGAAGCTAGGGTTAGAGTTGAGGCTATGATGTGGACATGAAGCTAGGTTTAGGGTTGGGGCTAGGATGTGGAACAGAAGCTAGGTTTAGGGTTGAGGCTAGGATGTGGAACAGAAGCTAGGGTTAGGGTTGGGGCTAGGATGGGGACATGAAGCTAGCATAGGGTTAGGGTTGAGGCTAGAATGTGGACCTGAAGCTAGGGTTAGAGTTGAGGCTAGGATGTGGAACAGAAGCTAGGGTTAGGACTAGACTAATAACCTATACCCTAACCCATTAGACTGTAGATGTTGCATTGGGTCTTTCAAAGGAGATTGGAATTAATGTGATACACTCATCTGGAACAGGTATTCCCAAACTTGGCTATGCACAATATCATCGGGGGTACGCCAAATAAAAATGTGATTCGCTTTTTGTTGTTGTTCAAACAGTACATTTATATTTTGGGTGAGATTTTTTTCTGGCCTGAGTAGCCTCGTTTCACTGCCAAAAATACAATTAAGTGTCTCGTGTTCAGCGAAATAAGAACACAATGTCAAATACAGGTAGCCTAGTCAAATAATTAACATCCAATCACATTAACCGTTACTCTCTCGCGGGAAACATTGACTCTTGCGCAGACATTTAGAAATGAAACATGACAATTTGAAAAATAAGCCACCAGAGTTTTTTGAGCGAGAAGAAAGACATGTATAGAAGCAACAGATACCATTAATAAAAAGGAGCTAGAAGCGTCTTATAGGGTGAGCTACCGAGTGGCTAGGACAGGCAAGCCCCATACTATTATGGAGGACTTAATTCTTCCTGCTGCTGCGGATATGGCTGGGACAATGCTGGAGGAAAAGGCCAAAAACACTGTACAGACAATGCCTTCAACACTGTTTCACGACGCATCAGTGACATGGCAGGAGATGTTTTGAAACAATTACTGCTTTGCATACATGCCAGTGAATTATATGCGTTACAGCTGGATGAGTCAACAGACGTGACGGCGCCTGGCACAGCTCCTGGTATATGTCCGTTACGTTTATGAGGGGTCAATTAAAGAAGACATCCTCTTCTGCCAAAACAATGAAATATCCAGAAACAACATGAAAAGAGAAAAAGTTTAGTTTACGGCTAGGAATGTTGGGAACAAGAAAGCTGTTGTGTTTAGGTGTTGAGACTATAGGAACTGACATTAGCAGGGGTTAGGCTTGAGCTAGGATGTGGACATGAAGCTAGTGTTCTTAGGTTGAGACTAGGATGGTGGACATGAAGCTCTGGTTAGGTTGAAATGCTAGATTGTGGATATGAAGCTCTGGTTTAGGGTTGAGCTAGGAATGTTGGACATGAAGCTTAGGGTGGGTTAGTGGTAGGTTTGAAGGAAATGTTTGAAACATGAAGCTGGGTTAGGGTTTGAGGCTAGAATGGTGAGAATGGGGGAAGCCTAGGTTGGGGGTTTGAGGCTAGGATGTGGACTTGAAGCTAGTGTTAGGGTTGAGGCTAATGTGGACATGAAGCTAGGGTTAGGGTTGAGGCTAGTGTGGGACATGAAGCTAGGGGTTTGGTGAGGCTAGATGTGGACATGAAGCTGGGGTTAGGGTTGAGGCTAAGTCTGGACATGAAGCTAGGGTTGAAGTTGAAAGCAGGATGCGGACATGAGCGAGGGTTAGGGTTTAGGCTTAGGATTTGGGACATGAAGCTAGGTTAGGGTTTGAGGCTTTAGGGATGGGGGACATGAACTAGTGTGGTTAGGGTTGAGGCTAGGATGTGGATATGAAGCTAGGTTTAGGGTTGGGGCTAGGATGGTGAACATGAAGCTGGGTTAGGGTTGAGGCTATGAGAATGGGACATAAGCTAGGTTTACTGCTTTGCATACATGCCAGTGAAATTAAATAGCGTGTTACAGCTGGATGAGTCAACAGACGTGACGGCCTGGCACAGCTCCCTGGTAAATGTCCGTTACGTTTATGAGGGTCAATTAAAGAAGACATCCTCTTTCTGCAAACAACTGAAAATCAGGAAACATGAGAGATATTTTTAAGTATGCGGACAACTTTGTGACAATCAAATGGACTTTGGTAGTCAAGATGTGTTTGTATCTGTACTGATGGCGCAAAAGCCATGACAGGGAGACATAGTGGAGTGGTAARGCGCGTGCAAGTAGTTGCTCCTGACGCCACTTGAGTACACRGCAGCATCCACCGAGAGGCTCTTGCTGRCAAYGGAATGCCTGACAGCTTGAACGACGTTTTGGATGCTGTCCCCTGAACTCTCGTGTATTTTCTGCATTATGCAATGATATGGGCAGCAACCATGTAACGCTTTTACAACATACAGAAGTGCTCTGGTTTTCAAGGGGCAAATATTGACACGTTTTTTTTGAATTGAGAGACGAGCTTAAAGTTTTCTTGACTGACCATAATTTTCACTTGTCTGACCGCTTGCATGATGATGAGTTTCTCACACGACTGGCCTATCTGGGTGATGATTTTTCTCATCTGAATGATCTGAATCTAGGATTACAGGGACTCTCTGCAAATATATTCAATGTGCGGGACAAAATTGAGGCTATGATTAAGAAGTTGGAGCTCTTCTGTCTGCATTAACAAGGACAACACACAGGTCTTTCCATCATTCTACGATTTTTTTGGGTGCAAATGAACTCAAGCTTACGGGCAATGTCAGATGTGATATAGCGAAGCACATTAGTGAGCTGGGTGCGCAATTATGCAGATACTTTCCTGAAAWGGATGACACAAACAACTGGATTCGTTATCCCTTTCATGCCCTGCCTCCAGTCCACTTACAGATATTTGAACAAGAGAGCCTCATCGAAATTGCAACAAGCGGTTCTGTGAAAATTGAATTCAATTTGAAGCCACTGCCAGATTTCTGGATTGGGCTGCGCTCAGTTTCTTGCCTTGACAAATTGCGCTGTTAAAACACTGATGCCCTTTGCAACCATGTACCTATGTGAGAGTGGATTCTCGGCCCTCACTAGCATGAAAACTAAATACAGGCACAGACTGTGTGTGGAAAATCATTTAAGACTGAGACTCTCTCCAATACAACGCAACATTGCAGAGTTACGTGCATCCTTTCAAGGACACCCTTCTCATTAACCTGTGGTGAGTTATTCACCATTTTTGATMAAAAAATAAGGTTTTATTTGTAAAATGGCTAAATAAAGAGCAGAATTATTGATTATTATTATTATTATATTAATGGTGCCCTGGTCCTATAAGAGCTCTTTGTCACTTCCCACGAGCTGGGTTGTGACAAAAACTCTCACTAATTCTTATGTTTAATAAATGTATTGTATAGTGTGTGTGTGTGGCAGGCTTACATTGATGGCAAAAAACAACATTTGAGAGTGCGCTGACCCTGGTGCTAGAGGGGGTATGCAGCTGGAGGTTGAATGTTTGAAGGGGTACAAGACTATAAAAAGTTTGGGAACCACTGATCTGGAAGATTGCATCATGGCCGGATTACGCCGCAGAATTCTGTTCCTATTCAGCCTCTGAGTTCTCATCAATAAACTCCTATCTACTCAGTTGGTGTGTCTGTGTGTGTTCTCAATATTTGTCTGAATTAAAACATTGAGGTTACTTCCCATGTAGCACTAAGCAGAGTAAAGCCATGAGAATGAAAGAACTGACACATAAGAGACTCACAGCCACTAGTGTGTCTCTCTCTCTCTCTCTCTCTCTCTCTCTCTCTCTCCTCTGCTACAGCATATTCAGGACACAGAAGAGCAGCTGTCTCTCCTACGACACATCACAGTAGGACATACTTGGTGTTGGACTGGTCCATTGCACCACACACAAATAAATATCAATAAATTAGATGTCAGAACGAGCAACATCAGAATGAGCAATGTCAGGAGATAGAAGCTGTTTCTCAGTCTCTCGGTCCCAGCTTTGATGCACCTTTACTGTCTCTGCCTTCTAGATTGTAGCAGGGTGAACAGGCCGTGGGTCGGCTGGCTAATGTCTTTGATGATCTTCTTGGCCTTCCTGTGACACCGGGTGCTGTAGATGTCCTGGAGTGCAGGCACTGCCCTGCACAGCCCTGCGGCTGCGGGGGATGCAGTTTCTGTACCAGGCGGTGATACAGCTTGACAGAATGCTCTCGATGGTGCATATGTGGAAGTTCGTGACGGTCTTAGGAGCCAAGTTGATTTTCTTCAGACAGGTCTAGGCCTTCACTGTGTGTGTGTGTACGTGTGTGTTCGGTGTGTGTCCATCTCCAGCCCTGTCCAGCCTGCAGTGTTAAGAGGCGTGCTAATGTGTTTACTCAGGCAGTACTGACACGCCACAGAACAGAGGCACAATAAACCAGCCTTTTGTGCCCCACTTAGGAAGTGGACCATGGAAGGGCTGGAGCTGCATGGGGCATTGTCATGCTACTGTAGGTTCACAGGGTGCATGTCAAGGCCAGTTAGTACAGGCTACTGCTGAATGTTGCTACTGATACTGCTGTATAGAATAAATGGAGCATCTCATTCACATGGTAGGCTACATACAGTACATTGCACATAGCCATTGCACTGTGAAATGTACAGGTCCATCTCTCTAACAAACATGGATAATAAAGCACTGTACCTATTGTACTATCTTTTGTGTATGAGTTATACATCTGTTCATGAGAGTATATAAGTATATTTGAATGGTATCCTGGCTAGTGTTTGTAACGGTGATTTGCTGTGAGTGTGAGGGCAGTGAGGTGAGTAAAGATGTCTCCCTGTAGACTTCTCTATGGCTGAGTTTCAACACTATAAAACACTAGAATGGACCAGCGGAGAGTTGTAATAGGTTTTTATGGATCCATCTAGATTAATCTCTCCCTCTCGCTCTCTTGTGCAGTCTATTTCTCTCTCTTATTTACACTCACACTCTTTCTTTTGTCTTATTTCTGTCTTTCCCTCCTTCCCTCCTGCCCCTCCCTTCCAGCATGTTACAACCTTTGTCCCATTTCCTGCTAACTC
This sequence comes from Salvelinus sp. IW2-2015, assembly GCF_002910315.2. Classification (NCBI taxonomy): domain Eukaryota; kingdom Metazoa; phylum Chordata; class Actinopteri; order Salmoniformes; family Salmonidae; genus Salvelinus; species Salvelinus sp. IW2-2015. The sequence continues at coordinate 40,201,463 of NC_036848.1, forward strand.
ATGGACATTTATTAAGGAACCAACCGTCCTCAGCCTCACCCGGAGAGACTCGGGGGCCAGGTTACCAACGCACCCAATACCACCATCCCCTCTACTCTCCCCTGCTTTCCTTTACTCTCCTCTACTAGATTTTCTCTCTCTCTCTCTCTCTCCTTCTCTCTCTCTCTCTCTCTCTCTCTCTCTCTCTTTCTCTCTTCTCTCTTTCTCACTGTTGTCTAACCTCTGAATGCTCAGTTCAGAAAAACCAACCTAGGTTTACTCCTCAGGTGCTGACTGGTTGCACCCTCTATAAACACAGTGATTATTATTTGACCCTGCTGGTCATCTATGAACATTTGATCATCTTGAAGAARGATCTGGCCTTAATAGCCATGTACTCTTACAATCTCCACCCGTCATAGCCAGAAGAGCACTGACCACCCCTTCGAGTCTGGTTCCTCTCCAGGTTTTTTTCTAGCCACTGTGCTTCTACATTTGCATTGCTTGCRTTTTGGGGTTTTAGGCTGGGTATCTGTATAAAAACTTTGTGCCAACTGTTGATATAAAAAGGGCTTTATAAAATAGATTTGATTGATACTCTCCCCTGCTCTCCTCTTATCTCCCTTTATCTCTCCTGCCTGGCTGGCCTACTCAGCATATGATGAAATTACCCCTAGACACCAAGGTCAGTTTTGCGTTTCCCACCCTAGGATTAGGGGTGAGTAGGCTGATCCTAGATCTGTGGTGAAGGGCAATTTGCGCCTGAAACAGCTATCTCAGTGTGGTCCAGTGCCAGCTCCAGTGAAAGCGTACACTAAAGTCCAGCATTCCTGACTAGAGTGGTTGGACTCGAAGGCTGCTTTCTAATATTGGTGGCCTTGCAAATGGTTTGCCCGCTGAATAAGAGAAGCCTATGTATGAAACTGACTTTGTCATTATTAGATTATATGCAATTTTCCTGTAAGCGTTGCTATAAGGTTTTAGACTAACATTGGATATGCTGTATTGAGTTTCTGTGAGCAGTGCTGTGTAATGTGGTTGGCTGTGTCATGGAAAATCTACACCATAGCCTACTCTTCTATAGCAACCAACTAAACAGGTATCCAACCTGGGTGGTCTGGTCTGCGTGACTCAGTACCGTGTTAGCACGCTGAGCTAAAGCCTTGATGTAAGTCTTCAGGTCTCATTGTCATGTGAGTGTATTTTGGCCAACTGCCTCCACTGCACCATACTGTACCAGGCTGTGCTGTTCTGTGGTGCTCTAAACACAACAGTGTGTGTGTGCGAGACAGAATACTCTGGGTAATGTTAGTCAGGCTGGGTCCCATGCCTGCTCCCACAGGCTCAGAGCCGCAGCCCAGTGCCAAGTTGGCAGTGCTTTGAATCACTCACACACACAACGCTGGGTTGGGAAGGGCAGGGCACACAGGAATCAAAGGCGCTCTCTCTCATTTCCTGCTGAGGAGTGTGAAGCAGGCAGCGGTGAGCTGAGGAAAAACTCAGTGACCTCACCGTTACTATGACGATAGGACGGATGTGTTTGTGTGTGTCTGTTTATGAGTGTGCGTCTTGTGTGTGTTGGAAACAGCTGGTGTTTGTGTTTACACGTACAACTCTTTTATTCTGGGAGGTAAAAGGAGGGATGGCTGCCTTCTTGATCAAACCCTCTATCAAATCAAATGACGCTCTCTCTCCTACTCTTTAATCTATTCTCTGTCGAACGCCACACCTTCCCTTTTTTATGTGTCATTCTTTCCGTCTGTTGGATCTGTTGTATCTCATCCAATACTTACAGCTCAGCGTTGCTACAGTATGTGGCTCTTTCTAATAAGGTGGTAGTGAGGAAGAAAAACTCACACAAACGAATCTCAGAACCCAGAACCTAATCTTGCACATTACCAGTCTGTCACGAGAGCCTACACACGTCCACACACATCCCCTCCCCCTCCCCACAGCCTTGATGACCTCACATGCAGGAGAGCCTAAACATAGTCATCAGTGCCCAGTCAGCATAGTTGTCAGACCAGTATTGAGGGACAAGAAGACCGACGGTAGCCTACTGGTTAAACGGGAGTTAGGAGTCTTTCTGTCTGACACTGGTCTGGTGGATTAAATTCCTTTTCCTCGCTTGAGTAGCCAGGCGTGATAATTAGGATTCATCCATCTCTCTGTGCCACTGTTAACACATTTCGGTTCACCCAAGCTGACTCTCCCTTTCTTTCTCCTCCAACTCTTTTCTCTATCTATACTGAACAAAAATATAAACGCAACATGTAAAGTGTTGGTCCCATGTTTCATGAGCTGAAATAAAAGATCCCAGAAATGTTCCGTACGCACAAAAAGCGTATTTCTCTCAAATTKMGTGCACAAATTTGCATCAAATCAAATGTTATTTGTCACATACATATGGTTAGCAGATGTTAATGCGAGTGTAGCGAAATGCTTGTGCTTCTAGTTCCAAGAGGGCAGTAATATCTAACAAGTAATCTAACAATTCCCAACAACTACCTAATACACACAAATCTAAAGAGGTGAATTAGAATATGTACAGATAAGTATATGGATGGCAAAGGTGCAATAGATGGTATAAAATACAGTATATACATGTGATATGAGTAATGTAAGATATGTAAACATTATTAAAGCGGCATTATTTAGAGTGCATTGTATAAAGTGACTAGTGATCCATTTATTAAAGTGGCCAGTGATTGGGTCTCAATGAAGGCAGCAGCCTCTCTGAGTTAGTGATTGCTGTTTAGCAGTCTGATGGCCTTGAGATAGAAGCTGTTTTTTAATCTCTCAGTCCCAGCTTTGATGCACCTGTACTGACCTCGCCTTCTGGATGGTAGTGAACGGTGTGAACAGGCAGTGGCTCGGGTGGTTGATGTCCTTGATGATCTTTTTGGCCTTTCTGTGACATCGGGTGCTGTAGGTGCTGTAGGTGTCATGGAGGGCGGGTAGTTTGCCCCCGGTGATGCTTTGGTGAGCATTTCTCCTTTGCCAAGATAATCCATCCACCTGACAGCTGTGGCATATCAAGAATCTGATTAAACAGCATGATCATTACACAGGTGCACCTTGTACTGGGGACAATAAAAGGCCACTCTAAAATGTGCAGTTTTGTCACAGAACAAAATTCTACAGATGTCTCAAGTTTTGAGAGAACGTGCAATTGGCATGCTGACTGCAGGAATGTTTACCAGAGTTGTTGCCAGATAATTGAATGTTAATTTCTCTACCATAACCCGCCTCTAACGTTGTTTTAGAGAATTTGGCAGTACGTCCAACTGAACTAAATACCGCAGACCATGTGTAACCATGCCAGCCCAGGACCTCCACATCCGGCTTCTTCACCTGTGGGATCGTCTGAGACCAGCCACCTGAACAGCTGATGAAACAGGAGTATTTCTGTCTGTAATAAATCCCTCTTTGTGGGGAAAAACTAATTCTGATTGGCTGGCATATGCCCTCCCAGGCCTACCCATGGCTGCGCCACTGCCCAGTCATGTGAAATCCATAGATTAGGGCCTAATGAATTTATTTCAATTGACTGATTTTCTTATATGAACTGTAACTCAGTAAAATCTTGAAATTGTTGCATTTATATTTTTGTTCAGTAAATATCAATCTCTCTCTACCCCTCTCGTCTCTAAATCTCCATCTCTCTTTCACCCACCAGCTAACGGCTAGAGTAAATTCAGTCACAACTAAAGAGACATACATCATACCTTGAAGGTCAACATACAATATTTATTTAGGAACACAAAAAATGATAAGTTAATTATCAGGTAGTCCACAAATATTGTGGAAATGGTATATCAATACAGTCATACAGGGGGAAACCATCCCGAGACGCCCGGATTCAAACAAAATGGTGGATAAGGGATGAACWGAAACATTATTTTAGTCAATTTAAAGATGGTTTACTCATAATCATTATTATATTGTCCAAAGAAGTTATTCCTAGTTTATTTTTCTTCCTAAAAAAAGAAAAAGATATTTCTAGCTAGGTTTTATTTTATATACTTTATTCAATTTAAATAACCCAATGACAACAGAACTGAATGCATGTGAATATTGCCTTGAATCAATGCCTTTCATAGCCTGCTATAGGCAGGATCACAGTACACGGGATGACCAGTTGTATAATGCTGCAATAGAAATGATATACCAGAGGGAATGGAAAAAAACATATAGGCCGTCATTGTGAATAAGAATGTGGTCTTAACTGACGTGCCTAGTAAAATACTGGTTCAAATGTAGTATCCCCTGTCCCCACAGACAGAAACACATCTCGGTTTCATGTATATTTGCTACAAAAGACAGTATACATTATGAGCACATCATGCAAAGTGGCAAGTTCTACTTTACAAATAGTATAGTAGTCTGTTTTTTCTGTAGATATTTTTTCCCCCTCACCGATCAGCTCTTCCCAAACACAACCTAAACAAATCCCGCCCACTCGCAAATCCTCCCACCAAGGAAAAAAAAACATATTCAACTATAATATATCAAACCGTGATTTTTATATAATACCCAAATCTGCAGAAACCTTGCAGTGGACAGTTCTATTTTCCAGACTAGGTTAATAGCAAAGCATCACCCCTCGTTGGAAAGAAAAGCTATAGCAGTGCACAATATCACCGTCAACATGAGCAAATACCAGAGCTGAAAAATCACAATTGGTTTAAAAAAAATGTCCTGCGTTGTCAAACAGTTGAGAATCCCTGATAGGCTGAAAGAAGTCAGGTGACGACTAGGTGAGGTAAGAAGAGTCCCACCTTATGATGGGTAATGAAAACTAGGTCGCTGTTTCTTCTGCTCTGCTGTGCGTGTGTGTGTGAGAGATGGTTACACACAAACACGTTCATGATGAGTAGAGTATAAACACTGCACTGCCAGATCCTCTCTCTCCATGCAGTACACACACTCTTTATAACATGTTCCCAGTAGAGAAAAACACAGATGAAAAGAAGAGAAGAAAAGAAAGAGCAGAAACAGTTGCTGCCTTTTAAGTCCTTGTCTCAGAAAACATCAGAAGTATAATCCTTGGACTTGAAGATTTTTTGTTCCATACATTTCTCTTATCTATGCATTTACTGAGAGAATATTTTTTTCTAAACAAAGATTTCAGTTGCTCTCTTTCTTATTACTAAGTGTGTGCGCTTCTTAAAAAACAAAAAAAAACATTTGATTTCTTATTTGCATTGTTTCCACTTCTTGAATTGTCCACGTTTAGTACTTGCTTGGTTTTTCTTGGTTTGTGTAGCTGTCTCTATCTCCACCCTACCATCCTCAATTGGAAAGAGACACACCTTCACTTTCCTCTCCTCATCACTCATCCCCCTCCCCTCCCCTCCCCTCCCCTCCCTCCCTCCAGGGCCGTCTAGTCCTGGCCCCTCATCTCTCGGCCTCCATGGCCACACTCGCCTTCTGTTCGGTGGCTGGGTGTTGGTGTTGGTGGGGGTTAACGGTGACCCCAGTGGGCCAGACAGTGGGGTTAGAGGGGGGCTGCGAAGGGGGCTGCCCCTGAGTCCAGAGTCCCTGACCCTGTGGGCCGCTCATGGGCATGGGGAGTGGGGGCACGCCCCAGCAACCGTGTGGAGGAGGGGGAGAGGTGGCCATGGAGGCCATGGGGCTGTTACTGTTGAAGCTCTCCGAGGCCTTGAGTCGGGAGAACATGGTGAGGGCATCAGGGAAGTTGGGCGGGGTGGCCGGTGTGTTGGCTGGGGTGCACATCTGGAGGAGAGAGATGGAGAGAGATGTTAGGGGGAGAGAAGACATATGGAGGAGCACATCCATATACATCACACAATGTGATATAACTATCATTATCACACTTATCACTATACGTTTCACACTATCYCTGCCGTGCATCCAGTTTGTTTCACACCATCACTACATCCAGGATGAGGATGCCTGTATATCTAAGCCTGTATAAGGTCAGTCCAAAACAGAGAGGGGAATGTAGGGGGATCCCGTCCTCTCTCTCCCTGAGGATCCTGATGACATTCCTCCTCTCTGTTCCTCCTCTTTGTTCTGTTCCTAACAACGTTTTTTTTGTGTTGTTTTTTTGTACACATTACAAATATCAGGCAAAAATATGAATTCTACATATTATCAGCAATCAACAACTTACATCACTAAATCAAACATGTCTAACACAAAACAAAACACACAGGTAAAAACAACAGACTTTAAATACATGATCTCATAATGATTCAAGAAGATGTCATTATTTTTGTTATGAAGTAGAGATGATGATTCAATTAAATCAAATATTTGTCATTTTGGTATAGAATTCTGGAATTTTTGATTGTGTATTTGTGTATTGATTATGTATTTGGCAACTAGAATAAATAAAAAAAATCACAATAATTTCAATGGTCTTGTCATCATCGCAATAGTAGCATAGTATAACCTTCATGTCAAAAACATGTGTAGTTTTATAAAAGCTAAATATGTATTCTGCAAGGTTTTCCCAGAAATCTATCACAGACTTACACTCATACAGTAGAACCTAGTGTGTCAGATTTTCACCTTCTTTTTTGCAGAAAACACATATCAACATCAACAAATTTGGACAACATGGAATTACATGGATYCAAAATCTTAAAAGAGCACTTCCTTAAGTTTGTTTGGTATACAGTATTTGTAAGGTATTTGTTTTACCTCCTAGGCATAAATTGGTTCTTTGAATGGAAACGTGTCTTATGTATTTGTTACAAGATTTCTCAAGTAAGCCCACGCCTTCCAGGCTGAGTTCTGGATAAGCTCTGTGATCATCATCAAAGCTAATATTGTTTTTCATTAGTGCAGTTAGACCACTGGGAATGGCTTTGATCACATAKATATACTCTCTGAAAGGTTTTGGAAACTCATTCAGTGTTATATGTCCCTATTAACAAGGTGACCCTCCATGACCTCACATCATGTTAGCAGATCACCTGATTGTCACGGTCCCGTCTCTGGTAGTAGCTCCTTCAGTGACGACGATGGTGGTATGGGTGAAGACAACAATGTCAGAAAGAACTCCCCCATATACAGTACAACCCCCTATCCAGCCAAAAACAACATGGAGCAGCCAACCAGCACCTCCTTGCAGGTCAGAAGCCAGGTCAGGTAGACTTAAACACTTTTTCAGAACACACTCCTCAAAGTGTTGAGGCAAAAACAAAAATGATCTCACTCCAAGAGGCCTGGTTGGTCCAGGGCCAGTTTCCTTTACTCCACATAGATAGGCCTATTATTATAGACCTACTGTTTATAGCTGACCACAACAACAAGCTGTTACACAGGCAGCCCCATAGACCTACTGTCTACTTCTGAAGGAGGGCTCAAAACTGGGGTGCCAGTGAAATATTTTTTGTTGGTAAAGTTTGTTTTTGGTTCACTTTTTTGGTTAAATCTTTGCGACGCTCAATTCAGTCATCAGCGCTGTTTGAATGAACATTTCTAAATGCTTTCTCAAAAAAACTTCCCAATTACAGTACATTTTGATGGCAAGGTAGGCCTGCTTACCTGGCAGAATGATATCATGATGATTTGTATCAATCGCGGGGCATTTGTTTTGCTAACTCTGCCATCACACATTGTACAGTACGAAACACCGCTAGCTAAACACAAGGTCTCTAGCTAAGCGCACAATTGAATTAAAGGGCAACAACACACTCCACATTTTTTTTGTAATGTTTCCCGACCTTAAAAGTGGTCTCCTTAAGCATTGTTTGGATTTAGAACATCCAGATTTTGTAGTGTTTCTATAAAAAAAAAGTGTGATTTTGAGACCGAATACCTCGTAAACCTAGAAAAATGTTACTACAAAAACTGAATTTATGAAAAGATCAAACACATTTTAAGGGCTCTACAACTGTAGAGTGTCTGTTTAAAAACGCTAACAATAACACCCTTTTTGAGATTGTGCAATCAATGTAATTATGATATTGTCAAGTTAAAATGTAATTATTTGTGTATGGAGGGTAAGTCATTATAGGCTACTTGCTCAGCACTTGCTCAGATAACATTTAAATTATGCACGCATCATCCGCTTTCCCGGGCAAGTATTATTTTCATTTGGTCCAGTAGCTTTCTGATGGCCCTGGGTGCCACTGCCAAATGTACCTGAATGTCAAGCCCTGCAAGGGCATGCTAATTTAAAAGATGGATAGTCATTATTAGCCTGCTTCTGTATGGAATGCAGGTACATTATGAGACAGTTATTATTGCCAAGTAGCGGTGAAAAATTGGTGCGACCAAATCATGTGCTGGTGCTATCAACTGAAAAAGTTAGTCTAAAGACCTGGAACTACAACAAGCCATTATTACACAGCCTTTAACTCCCAACAGCAGGTAAACAAGGTCCAAAGAACAAAACTAGTGTAAGAAAAGCCCAGCGCGTGATGAATGCTCATTTTGAGAATGTGTCATGTATGCATCCAGATTTAGCCCCGATGAGCGGCATGTTATGAAGGGTGAGCATGTCTCTGTTGCCCTCTAACAGGAAGTGCTGTGTCATGTCTACGGTCTATTTCCTGTCCTATGTGTAAAGAGACACCCTGCAGCGAGTGGTAAATTCCTGTCCTTCATGGTTACCCCCTCTACTTCCTCCCTATTTACTCTACTCAGATATCTAACACAGCCACCGTTAAACGGACCACCCCAGATTGTTTTACTGCTGAGCTCACATATGCCCTTCACACTCACTCACATACACTCACCGACGTCCTACACACACACACACACACACACATTCTAGAGCTGGGACGATGAAACGAAAAATGTACGACACCGGCCATACCGATTACTTTTGCTGATATTTTTTATTACAATAAGTAGCCGATAATAAAGAAATGTGAAGTTTGAAATTAAACAAGTTTGCTAACATGGATGATTGTTAATAGGACAATTGATTGCTACAACCATCAAATTACTAGAAAAAACTGTGATGCACATTAACGTTATAAACTTATCATTCTATTTATCGTTATCGCATCAATTCAGACAATTTATCGCAATATGGATTTTTGTCCATATTGCCCAGCTCTAACGCACGCACACAACAGGACAGACAGTGATTATGTATTGCTCCATTGGGGAAAAGATCTGTTCTCTGTGTAGACAGCACACTGTAGAGGTCTAGTCTCTGTGCCCTCAACCTAGCAGTCATTGTCTAGGTGCTGCTGTTGTTTATCCAAAGAAAAACGAAGCAGGCCTAGCCTAGATGTTTTCGGTGCAGTCCCAAACAATGTCAATATAGCCTAAGATGAAGCACATGCTCAGAGAAACTATATGTACAGTTTATTCCCACATATCAGCGGTAGCCAGGCCGCACACACAGGCTAGGGCTGTGCAGACTGCAGCATTAGCGCCTGCTGTAAAACCATAGTAGCTTGATTAGGCTGGCAGCAGATTAAAACTAGGAGGTGTTTGTCTGTGAAGGACACAGTCAGGTAATACTTCAAAGGCTGCTGGGACAGTGCGTGCGGGCAAAGAATCAAATCCGATTGGCTGAGGCGACTGGTGGCATGTGCATTTAAAATGAGAAAAGCACATACATTCATACATGCGTATTTGGGGAAGGGAAAGGCATACCTAATCAGCTACATAACAATGCATTCAATAGAAATGTGTCTTCCACATTTAACCCAACCCCTCAGAAGGCAGTTTTTTCGGTAAGGGGAATCAGGGGGACATGGATGTTACCTAAACTAAGAGAAATGCATGTTACCAGCATTCATTATTTAGAGAACTGGTGAATATTTGTTCTAAGAGTGTGTTCTAAACACGGCAAACACTGAGGCGTTGCCTTGGGGACGGTCCGTTGCTATGAGGAAGACAGACCTGGTGGTGATGGATAGGACTAGAGCAAGCTTAGACACATCTGTCATTAACTTTCTACAGATCTGTTTACTGAGTGCAGTTTACTGTGGACTCCAATCTGAAGTTTCACTCTGCACCGCTCTAGACATGCCTGCCTGTCTGTCTGTCCAACCAGCCCTCCACTTTGGTGAAGCTTAAGCCTCAGTCGCTCACTCCTCACTGCTCTCTCTGTGCTTCTCCTTGCAAGACTGATGAGCAGTCATTTCCAGTCTGACCGACGACATTCCTGAGTAAAACCATGTTTACAGGGAGCAATTTGTATTGAATTTGTAAGGAGAAGCAGATATTCCTCCCTATAACTATCCAGCCTGCATTCACAGACTGGAGGGGTTCAAACGTTACCCCTCTGCCTTGAAACATCACATGAATGCTGTAGCCCTGCATATGATTCAACCACATGTTACAAAGGTCTCTGTCTCTCCTTCCGGTAGCTGTTTCACGTCACCACCTGCAGACAGATCCATTAGAGTTTAACTAAATAACCACACAGCTCTGGGTAGAAGTTGCCCTTAGGCACAGACCTAGGATCAGGTTATCCTCCCCGAATCCTAATACTAATCATTAGGGGGAAAACATCAAACTGACCATAGATCAGTGTCTAGGAGTAACTTCACCTTTCACCATCATTATCTTTCCCTCCACCCACATTCCCGCTATTTTTTTATTTTTTTATTTAACCTTTATTTAACTAGGCAAGTCAGGTAAATAAAGGTTAAATAAAACATTTTTTTAAATAAACCCTAACCCGGACGACGCTGGGCCAATTGTGCGCCACCCTACGGGACTCCCAATCACGGCCAGTTGTGACCCAGCCTGGAATCAAATCAAATCCAAATGTATTTGTCACATGCACCGAATGCCTTACAGTGAACTGCTTACTTACAAGCCCTTAACCAACAATGTAGTTTTAAGAAAAATAACATGTTAAAACCTCTCTACGGTACGTGAGACGTTAGCGTCCCACCTCTTCAACAGCCAGTGAAAGTGCAGGGCGCCAAATTCAAAACAACAGAAATCCCAAAATTAAAACTCCTCAACATACATGTATTTTACACCATTTTAAAAATACACTTGTTGTAAATCCAGCCACAGTGTCCGATTTCAAAAAAGCTTTACGACGAAAGCAAACCAAACGATTATGTTAGGTGAGTGCCTATTCACAGAATAACACAGCCATTTTTCCAGCCAAAGAGAGGATTCACAAAAAACAGAAATATAGATAAAATGAATCACTAACCTTTGATGATCTTCATCAGATGACACTCATAGGACTTCATGTTACACAATACATGTATGTTTTGTTCGGTAAAGTTCATATTTATATCCAAAAATCTGAGTTTACCGTGGCGCCTTACGTTCAGAAGTCACAAACATCCTTTGATTTTGCAGAGAGCCACATGAATTTACAGGAATACTCATAATAAACGTTGCTAAAAGATACAACAGTTATGCATGGAATTTTAGACGCACTTCTCCTTAATGCAACCGCCTTGTCAGATTTCAAAAAAGCTTTACGGAAAAAGCAAACCATGCAATAATCTGAGTCGGCGCTCAGAGCCCAATCAAGACACAAATATAGCCGCCATATTATGCAGTCAACAGAAGTCAGAAGTAACAATATAAACATTCACTTACATTTGATGATCTTCATCAGAATGCACTCCCAGGAATCCCAGTTCCACAATAAATGTTTGTTTTGTTCGATAATGTCCATCATTTATGTCCAAATTCCTCCTTGTTGTTCTAGCGTTCAGTACACTTTCCAAACTCACGATGCGCGGGCAGGTCCAGCGGAAAGTACGAACGAAAAGTTTAAAAAGTTATATTACAGTCCATAAAAACATGACAAACGAACTATTGAATCAATATTTAGGATGTTTTTAACATAATTCTTCAATAATGTTCCAACCGGAGTAATCCTGTGTCTTCAGAATTGCGATGGAACGGAACTCGCTCTCACGTGAACGCGCATGGTCAGAGCATGTTCAGGTCATGGCAGACCTGACTCAATCCTCTCCTTCGGCCCCACTAAACAGTAGAGGCATCAGACAAGGTTCTAACGACTGTTGACATCTAGTGGAAGCCTTAGGAAGTGCAACATTACCAATATCCCACTGTATCTTCAATAGGAGCTGAGTTGAAAATCGACCAACCTCAGATTTCTCACGTCCTGGTTGGATTTTTTCTCAGGGTTTTGCCTGCCTGATGAGTTCTGTTATACTCACAGACATCATTCAAACAGTTTTAGAAACTTCAGAGTGTTTTCTATTCAAATCTACTAATAATATGCATATTCTAGCTTTTATGGCTTTGTAGCAGGCCGTTTACTCTGGGCATGCTTTTTATCCGGACGTGAAAATACTGCCCCCTACCCCAAAAGTTTTTAAGTAAAAAATAAAAGTAACAAATAATTAAAGCGCAGCAGTTAAATAACAATAGCGAGGCTATATACAGGGGGTACCGGTACAAAGTCAATGTGCAGTGGCACCGGTTAGTCAAGGTAATTGAAGTAATATGTACATCCATGTAGGTAGAGTTAAAGTGACTTTGTTGTCCTAAAGCCATTTTGCCAACTTTGGAAGTATGCTTAGGGTCATTGTCCATTTGGAAGACCCATTTGCAACCAAGCTTTAACTTCCTGACTGATGTCTTGAGATGTTGCTTCAATATATCCACATAATGTTCCTTCCTCCCGATGATGCCATCTATGTTGTAAAGTGCACCAGTCCCTCCTGCAGCAAAGCACCCCCATAACATGATGCTGCCACCCCCGTGCTTCACGGTTGGGATGGTGTTCTTCAGCTTGCAAGCCTCCCCCTTTTTCCTCCAAACAATGGTCATTATGGCCAAACAGTTCTATTTTTGTTTCATCAGACCAGAGGAAAAAAGTACGATCTTTGTCCCCATGTGCAGTTGCAAACCATAGTCTGGCTTTTTTATGGCGGTTTCGGAGCAGTGGCTTCATCCTTGCTGAGCGGTCTTTCAGGTTATGTCGATGTAGGACTCGTTTTACTGTGGATATAGATACTTTTGTACCTGTTTCCTCCAGCATCTTCACAAGGTCCTTTGCTGTTGTTCTGGGATTGATTTGCACTTTTCACACCAAAGTACGTTCATCTCTAGGAGACAGAACGCGCCTCCTTCCTGAGCGGTATGACGGCTGCGTGGTCCCATGGTGTTTATACTTGCGTACTATTGTTTGGCTGATTTGCTTGGCTGATTTCTTTTGATTTTCCCATGATGTCAAGCAAAGAGGCACTGAGTTTGAAGGTAGGCCTTGAAATACATCCACAGGTACACCTCCAATTGACTCAAATTATGTCAATTAGCCTATCAGAAGCTTCTAAAGCCATGACATAGTTTTCTGGAATTTTCCAAGCTATTTAAAGGCACAGTCAATTTAGTGTATGTAAACTTCTGACCCACTGGAATTGTGATACAGTGAATTATAAGTGAAATAATCTGTCTGTAAACAATTGTTGGAAAAATTACTTGAGTCATGCATAAAGTAGATGTCCTATCCGACTTGCCAAAACTATAGTTTGTTAACAAGATATTTGTGGAGTGGTTGAAAAACGAGTTTTAATGATTCCAACCTAAGTGTATGTAAACTTCCGACTTCAACTGTATTTACGTACGGTCACAGTGGGGACGACGTCATCGATACACTTATCGACGAAGCCATCGACTGATGTGGTGTACTCCTCAATGCCAACGGAAGAATCCCGGAACATATTCCAATCTGTGCTAGCAAAACAGTCCTGTAGCTTAGCATCTGCTTCATCTGACCACTTTTTTATTGACCGAGTCACTGGTGCTTCCTGCTTTAGTTTTTGCTTTTAAGCCGGAATTAGGAGGATAGAATTATAGTCAGATTTGGCAAATGGAGGGTGAGGGAGAGCTTTGTCGAACCAGGGTCCGTAGTGACGCCTCTAGCACTGAGATGCAGTGCCTTAGACCGCTGCGCCACTAGGGAGCAATGCCGTGTTCACATGCTAGTTGGAACTAGGAAACTCTGACATTTCAAACTTGCTAACTGGTTGTACTTTTACACTTGCAACTTTCAATCAGTCATCAATTAGGAAATTTCAGAGTTTCGTAGTTCCGATTAGTACTGTAACACGGCATGAATCCCTGTCCAATGACGTCCCTCGCTCAATAAACAATTAAACAAATATTCAAACATTTTGCGAGAGCCTTGCAATAAGCGGTGGAATGTGCAGCAGCATAATGGAGAATGGTGCAGGATTGTTTTCAAATTCCATTCTGTCCAATAAAGAGTTCTGTTCCAAAGTCATTGCACTGTGATGTGACTAGAGGTCGACCGATTATGATTTTTCAACGCCGATACCGATTATTGGAGGACCAAAAAAGCCGTTGCCGATTAATCGGACGATTTTTATATATATATATTTGTAATAATCACAATTACAACAATACTAAATGAACAATGAACACCTTTATTTGAAACTTAATATAATACATCAATAAAATCAATTTAGTCTCAAATAAATAATGAAACATGTTCAATTTGGTTTAAATAATGCAAAAACAAAGTGTTGGCGCAGAAAGTAAAAGGGAAATATGTGCCATGTAAGAAAGCTAACGTTTAAGTTCCTTACTCAGAACATGAGAACATATAAAAGCTGGTGGTTCCTTTTAACATGAGTCTTCAATATTCCCAGGTAAGAAGTTTTAGGTTGTAGTTATTAAAGGACTATTTCTCTCTATACCATTTGTATTTAATATACCTTTGACTATTGGAACTTCTAATAGGTACTTTAGTATTGCCAGCCTAATCTCGGGAGTTGATAGGCTTGAAGTCATAAACAGCGCAATGCTTGAAGCACAGCGAAGAGCTGCTGGCAAATGCACGAAAGTGCTGTTTGAATGAATGCTTTCGAGCATGCTGCTGCCTACCACCGCTCAGTCAGACTGCTCTATCAGACTGCTCTATCAAATCATAGACTTAATTATAATATAATAACACACAGAAATACGAGCCTTAGGTCATTACTATGGTCAAATCCGGAAACTATCATTTCGAAAACAAAACGTTTATTCTTTCAGTGAAATACGGAACCGTTCCGTATTTTATCTAACGGGTGGCATCCATAAGTCTAAATATTGCTGTTACATTGCACAACCTTCAATGTTATGTCATAATTACATAAAACTCTGGCAAATTAGTTCGCAATGAGCCAGGCGGCCCAAACTGTTGCATATACCCTGCAAGAGAAGTGACACAATTTCCCTAGTTTAATATTGCCTACTAACATTAATTTATTTGCAGGTTTAAAAATATATACTTCTGTGTATTGATTTTAAGAAAGGCATTGATGTTTATGGTTAGGTACATTCGTGCAACGATTGTGCTTTTTTCGCAAATGCGCTTTTGTTAAATCATCCCCCGTTTGGCGAAGTTGGCTGTCTTTGTTAGGAAGAAATGGTCTTCACACAGTTCGCAACGAGTCAGGCGGCCCAAACTGCTGCATATACCCTGACTCTGTTGCACAGAACGCAAGAGAAGTGACACAATTTCCCTAGTTAAAAGAAATTCATATTAGCAGGCAATATTAACTAAATATGCAGGTTTAAAAATATATACTTGTGTATTGATTTTAAGAAAGGCGTTGATGTTTATGGTTAGGTACACATCGGTGCAACGACAGTGCTTTTTTCYCGAATGGGCTTGTTAAATCCCCCGTTTGGCAAAGTAGGCTGTGATTCAATGATAAATTAACAGGCACCGCATTGATTATATGCAACGCAGGACAAGCTAGATAAACTAGTAATATCATCAACCGTGTGTTTTTTATAAGATACATTTAATGCTAGCTAGCACCTTACCTTGGCTCCTTGCTGCACTCGCATAACAGGTAGTCAGCCTGCTACGCAGTCTCCTCGTGGAGTGCAATGTAATCGGCCAAGATCGGTGTCCAAAAATGCCGATTACCGATTGTTATGAAAACTTGAAATCGGCCCTAATTAATTGGCCATTCCGATTAATCGGTCGACCTCTAGTTGTTTCAGAGACATTGACTGAAGCAGGATGGTCTGTTTGAGTGGGTGATGCTCTTCTGAACAGAGTAGCTTCTGCTCCTTGTCTCCTCTCCTTCATCAGCACTGCTTTCACCTGTCCAGTCCTTTCAGGTCAGTGCAATTACAGGAAAGGAGATAAGCAATATAATTAACTTTAGACTATTGGGATGCTTCCTCTGACTATCAGGAACCCTTAGGACTAGGTGACTAGGACGTCCTGTAGTTCATATAATATTATGGTAGTTAATGGAATTATATGGTAGGTAATGGAATAATTGATGAGTCTCTGTGTACCACCGTAAAATGTCAGACAACCTGATAAGACATGATGATGCACAGACTGGCAACGGTGTCTGAATGGTCGGAACGAGAGAGAGAGACATGAGATAGAGAACGGTATAGAGATAAAGAGAGGGGGAGAGGAGGGAGGAGAGTACTGTATCTGTTCAATGTTTAAAGTAGGAGTGCTCAGTTCTACTATGCAGCACATTTGCAGTGTTCTTTGTTCACACACTGCAGCTCTCACTGTGCTCTGACAATCATACTGCTTATGATCATATGCAGGAGTGGATCGGTCTTCTGCTGCCCCCACCTCTCCTCCCTATGTGATGGCTGAATGATCGCTGGACTCAACATGGCTGTTGATTAACCTTCCTAGATTAACCCCCAAGCGGGGTGTATTTCTTATTTCAAGTGTGCATGACAATGGGCACCATACTCTGGGCAAAACAAGAGACAGCAGATCAACAATGGGTGATGAATATACAGTAGTCATATCTAGAAACAGGAGAGCACATTACTTGTGAAAACGACAATACCAGACACTATGAAAACTAGGGATGTGACAAATGGCAGATTTTTCTTACTGTTTAAAACTTCTTACGGATCATTGGGACGCTAGCGTCTCACCTCGACAACATCCGGTGAAATTGCAGAGCGCGAAATTCAAATGACAAAAATCGTAATATTAAACATTCATGAAAATACAAGTGTCATACATCATTTAAAAGCTTAACTTCTTGTTAATCCAGCCGCTTTGTCAGATTTCAAAAAGGTTTTACGGCGAAAGCACACCATGCGATTATCTGAGTACAGCGCCCCGCACACAAAAGCATTACATACATCTTCCAATCAAGCAGAGGCGTCACGAAAGTCAGAAATAGCGATAAAATAAATCACTTACCTTTTGAAGATCTTCATCTGGATGCAATCACAAGGGTCCCAGCTACATAACAAATGGTCCTTCTTTGTATCCCAAAAAAGTCAGTTTCATTGGCGCGCTTGACTCAGGAATCCACCGGTTTCCCTCGTTCAAAATGCATACAAATGAATCCCGAAGTTACCAATAAACTTCTTCCAAACATATCAACCAACGTTCCTAATCAATCCTCAGGTACCCTAATATGTAAATAAACGATACAATTTAAGACGGAGAATACCGGAGACCATTACCGGAGATAAATAACGAAGTACGCGCCCTCACCGGAACGCGCAACAAACACTACAGCCAAAATGGGAGCCACTTACTAAAACTACAAATTTTAGCTAATTTTTCAAAAAACATAGGCAGGTCAGCCAC
The DNA here is from genome assembly GCF_002910315.2 of Salvelinus sp. IW2-2015. Taxonomy (NCBI): domain Eukaryota; kingdom Metazoa; phylum Chordata; class Actinopteri; order Salmoniformes; family Salmonidae; genus Salvelinus; species Salvelinus sp. IW2-2015. The sequence goes on from NC_036848.1 coordinate 40,218,942, forward strand.
CAGGCAGAGAGAGTCAGCACCTACGCCTATCTATTGGTAATCAAAAGCTGTATCTCTCAATGGAATGCTGCATCTCACAATTTCTTGGCTTGCAATGTCTCGCAACTTCAGTAAAGCTGGGCCTATCATCAATGAAAAAGCTGGGATATTCTACATGAAACAAACCAACGACCGAAAACACACTCGCATTATTAGTGAAGTTAAAGAGAATGGCAAGCCAGTGCAAGATGGAGAGAGGGGGCAGACTGTGCGCATACAGTGCATTTGGATTATAAGTATTCAGACATTTTGTTACGTTAAAAAAACTGATATCACATTTACATAAGTATTCATACCTTTTACTCGGAACTTTGTTGATGCACATTTGGCAGCAATTACAGTCTCGAGTCTTCTTGGGTAAGATGCTACAAGCTTGGCACACCTGTATTTGGGGAGTTTCTCCCATTCTTCTCTGCAGATCCTCTCAAGCTCTGTCAGGTTGGATGGGGAGCATCACTGCACAGCTATTTTCAGGTCTCTCCAGAGATGTTCGATCGGGTTCTAGCTGGGCTCTGGCTGGGCCACTCAAAGACATTCAGAGACTTGTCCCAAAGCTACTCCTGCGTTGTCTTGGCTGTGTGCTTAGGGTTGTCCTGTTGGAAGGTGAACCTGAGCGCTCTGGAGCAGGTTTTCATCAAGGATCTCTCTGTACTTTGCTCCGTTCATCTTTCCCTCGATCCTGACTAGCCTCCCAGTCCCTGCCGCTGAAAAACATCCCCACAGCATGATGCTGGCACCACCATGCTTCACCGTAGGGATGGTGCCAGGTTTCCTCCAGACGTGAAGCTTGGCATTCAGGCCAAAGAGTTCCATCTTGGTTTCATCAGACCAGAGAATCTTGTTTCTCATGGTTTGAGAGTCCTTTAGGTGCATTTTGGCAAACTCCAAGCGGGCTGTTATGTGCCTTTTACTGAGGAGTGGCTTCCGTCTTTCCACTCTACCATAAAGGCTTGATTGGTGGAGTGCTGCGTGTTGTCCTTCTGGAAGGTTCTCCCATCTCCACAGAGGAACTCTGGAGCTCTGTCAGAGTGACCACCGGGTTCTTAGTCACCTTCCTGACCAAGGCCCTTCTCCCCCGATTGCTCAGTTAGGCCGGGCGGCCAGCTCTAGGAAGAGTCTTGGTGGTTCCAAACTTATTCCACTTAAGAATGATGGAGGCCACTGTGTTCTTGGGAACCTTTTTTAGTACCCTTCCCCAGATCCTCGACACAATCCTGTCTCGGAGCTCTACGGACAATTCTTTCGACCTCATGGCTTGGTTTTTGCTCTGACATGCACTGTCAACTGTGGGACCTTATACAGGCAGGTGTGTGCCTTTCCAAATCATGTCCAATCAATTGAATTTACCACAGGTGGACTTCAAGGTTCAATGTTTCTGCCCTAGCCTACACAGCTGATTCAAATAATCAACTAATCATCAAGCTTTGATCATATGAATCAGCTGTGTAGTATTAGGGCAAAAAACTAAACGTGCACACGTGTGTGTTGTGTGTGTGTGTGTGTTGTGTGTGTGTGTGTGTGTTGTGTGTGTTGTGTTGTGTGTGTGTGTGTGTGTGTGTGTGTGTAACCAAAGCGAACACCACTTCTCATGAACACATCTGCTTCTCGCACTCCCCCACGTGTCCTCACTCGCTGTGGCGCCTGAGCCAGCCAGCCAGCGTGTGTGTGCCTGTGTGTGTGTGTGTAGGTGTGGTTAGCCAGGCCCAGTGTTCTCGGAAGCGGTGCTCTTGGAAACACGCAGGGCAGCACGCTGGAACATGCTGAGCTCAGGCCAAGGCTCTTCTGATGTGGCTGACTGCCTGGCACTGTGACACACACACAGAAAGGCACAAGGAAATACTATATACACTGCGTGGCCTGAATCACAAGATGGCGCGGTGTGTGTTAGGTAATAACGTTTCTCGCATTATTACCTACAGTCCTAAATAACTTTGGATATCAGATCGCCGGTCACTCACCAGCAACTCACCAGACTTTCCTGAATTGGATCCTTGTTCTTGCCCCCCCCCCCCGAGGCATTTCCACTCATCCCTGGGGCTACGGAATGGGCTTTTAGTCCAACTCAGGAGGCGTGCATACCATCCACTGCTTCCGAAATTATTACTTGTGAATGCTCAGTCCCTGGACAATAAAGTAGACGAGCTCAGGGCGAGGATCTCCTTCCAGAGAGACGTCAGGAACTGTAACATACTCTGTTTCACGGAATCATTGCTCTCTCTGCATATATTGTCCCCGTTCATACAGCCAGCGAGGTTCTCTGTACATCGCACGGACAGGAAGAAAGAACTCTCCGGGAAAAAGAAAGGTGGAGGTGTATGTTTTATGATTAACTACTCATGGTGTGATTGTGGTAACGTACAGGAACTCAAGTCCTTTTGTTCTCCAATGTGAGTAAGACATTTAAGCGTGTTAACCCTCGCAAGGCTGCAGGCCCAGACGGTATCCCGAGCCGCATCTTCAGAACATGTGCAGACCAGCAGGCTGGAGTGTTCACAGACATTTTCAATCTCCCCATATCCCAGTCTGTTGTCCCCACTTGCTTCAAGATGTCCACTACTGTTCCTGTATCCAAGAAAGCAAAGGTAACTGAAATAAATGACTATGGCCCTGTAGCACTCACTTCTGTCATCATGAAGTGCTTTGAGGCTAGTTAAGGATCATATCACCTACACCTTAGACCCACTACAATTTACATACCACAACAACAGATTCACAGATGATGCAATCGCTATCGCACTGCAAACTGCTCTATCTCATCTGGACAAGAGGAATACCTATGTAAGAATGCTGTTCATCGACTACAGCTCAGCCTTCAACACCATAGCGCTATCCAAGCTCATCACTAAGCTCGAGGTGGTCAAGGTAGGCAACAACACCTCCACTACGCTGGTCCTCAACAAGGGTGTGTGCTCAGCCCCCTCCTGTAATCCCTGTTCACCCATGACTGCATGGCCACGCACATCTCCATCATCATGTTTGCAGACAACACAACAGTGGTAGGCCTGATTACCAATAACGACGAGACAGCCTAGAGGGAGGAGGTGAGGGCCCTGGCGGAGTGGTGCCAGGAAAACAACCTCTCCCTCAAAGTCAACAAAATGAAGAAGCTGATTGTCGACTTTAGGAGACAGCAGAGGGAGCACGCACCCATCCACATTGATAGGGCAGCTGTGGAGAGGGTGAAAAGCTTCCAAGTTCCTGGGCGTGCACATCACTGACAACCTGAAATGGTCCATCCACACAGACAGTGTGTTGAAGAAGGAGCAACAGCGCCTCTTTAACCTAAGGAGGTTGAAGAAATTTYTCTTGGCCCCTAAGACCTTAAACTTCAACAGATGCACCATTGAGAGCATCCTGCCGGGCTGAATCCCTGCCTGGTACGGCACGTGCACCGTCCGCAACCGCAGGGGTCTCCAGAGGGTGGTGCAGTCAGCCCACTAGCCCTCTAGGACATCTACAGCACTGTGTCACAGGAAGGCCAAGAAGATCAAAGACCTCAGCCACCCGAGCCATGGGCTGTTCTCCATCTAGAAGGTGGAGACATTAGAGGTGCATCAAAACTTGGACAGAGAAAACAGCTTCTATCTCCAGACCATCAGACTGTTAAATAGTCACCACTGGCCGGCCTCCGCCCAGTACCTTGCCCTGAGCTTTAGTCACTGTTACTAGCTGGCTACCAGCCGGTACTCTACCCTACACCTTAGAGACTGCTGCCCTATGTACATTGTTATTGAACACTGGTCACTTTAATAATATTTGCATACCGTTTTACCCACTACATATGTATATACTGTATTCTAGTCAAGGCTCATCCTATATAACTAATGCTGTATACCTTTTCTATTCATATACTGTCCATAATGTCTATACACACCATAATATACATATACACTGAGTGTACAAATCATTAGGAACACCTTCCCAATATTGAGTTGCACCCCCTTTTGCCCTCAGAACAGCCTCAATTTGTTGGGGCATGAGACTACAAAGTGTCAAAAGTGTTCCACAGGGATGCTGGCCCATGTTGACTCCAATACTTCCCAGTGGTTGTGTCAAGTTGGCTGGCTGTCCGTTGGGTGGCGGACCATTCTTGATACGCACGGGAAACTGTTGAGCATGGGGGGGTGGGGGGGGGTTTCATGTATAGTAAGGTATTACTGTACTGTTGGAGCTAGGAACACCCGCAATAACATCTGAAAAATATGTGTACACAACCAACAACATTTTATTTCATTTAAACAGGTGTAGGCCTAGGATTCGGAACTATGAGCGAGAACACACACACAGATACACACAGTCATACACTCACACAAACCTGGGGCACACTGCACATTCTCAATACGGGAAAAATACATTGGATTTCAGTTAATTCCAATGAAAAAGTGTAACTTGTTTCACCAGCCAGACAGACTGCCATAGACACAAAGCTGATCTGTGTTATCAACTGAAAAGAATGATCTCTCTTCTCCAAATAATTCATCATCATTACCCTGTTATTACCCTATTCTACCCTGCTGGGAAACTAAGTGCTCCCACTTTCTCTTCCCCCTTTTCTCCTTTCCTTATTTCTTCCCACTGTTGCTACCGCACTTCTCTCCTCCATTTCATCTCTTGACTTGCTACCTCACTTCTCTCCTCTATTTTCTCTCCCTTGTTCCCTCCTGCCCTGGTGATAAACTGACCATGGTCCAGGGCCAGGCAGACAGAAAGGGATAGGACAATTTCTCTCCCTGCAGCCATTGCAACAGTACAGTCAGCCATGTTGTGATGATTTATGACTGTGCTTGTGCATCTCTTACCATCTGACACACAACCAGTTATAGCGTAATGGAGACTTCAAAATACAGTTATGTGTGTGTGCTCTTGTTTGTCTATCCTCGTGGGGACCTAAAATCCCCCAAAGTTCCCACTACTGGGTTTCCGTTAGGAAAATGTGGCGCAAGACATTTGACCGGCAGCATTTTAATTTACCGGACATTTTTGAAATTTACCGGACCCATATGCATTGGGTGCATAACCTGATTAGGGTGTCCACCCACGGTGCTCAGAATGACACAAATCACATTTAGATGATGGTCATTCAAATGAACAGAACATGCAATGTGCGGTCCTTACCTAATTCTGATGCACACTGATGTTAAAATAACTGCCCACATTTACTTTTCTTCAGCCAACAAGATGAGTAACTAACAGCAAAATCACTAGCCTATGAAAATCTACTATCCAACATAGTAGAAATGTTTACCTAATCTGTTGGTCAGCTTGCCAAGAAAGAAATGGCCTATTCCAAACCAGACTCTGGGACAGTTGGGGGACGATAGATCCCAAATTCACACAACCAGTAGGCCTAGGTTACATATAAGAAAAACGTTTATAAGCAATGAGTCTGATGCAACAGATCAGAATGTTTAGCTTAAAATGTTGATAAACTATTATTTCTTCACATTATAAAGCGCAGCAATACACACAAGGCAGTAGGCAACTCGCGACTGTTTGTTCCATAATGCAATTAGCGGGAAAACACTGTTGTCAAAAGCACATGCGAGCGGTTTCATGTGACAGACATGAAAATATCCATTGGAAATATAGAAAACGCTAGCATGGGCTGCTTATATGACTAGGATTGTGCCTTTGGCTACTGGACAATGAAAGTTGATATAAAATAATTGCCTCCACAGATAGGCTAAGCTACTTTGAAGCAAGGTAAGACATGCCTCATAATATGTAGTAAAACGTTCCGGTTTCAAATAATTAGGTATATGTTTTCAAAATGCATACTGCCTCCAACTCATTGCAAAGTGGTGTGTGACGAGCTGATGAAGGCTGCCTTCCGTTGCCTATGCATTTACTGTTTGAGATGCTGCAGAAGCAGCTCTCGCGCTGTCTGACAGATTCTGCGCTCAAAGGCTCTGTATCTGTATGCTGTACGTGTGTGATAAATAAGATACATAACGAATATACTGTGCACACGCTGTAACGGTTTTGACTTGAGGTTATTGTTTATAGGGGTGCCAGGTAGGTTGTGCCTACCAGAGAAAATATTGGTTTCTCGTTTTGGTTTGGGAGGGAATGAGTCCCATCTGGTCCGTCAAGTCTACACCAATACAAAGGATGCGTGTAAAATTCAGGATGGACATACTGTCGCGACTTCCGCCGAAGTCGGCTCCTCTCCTTGTTCGGGCGGCGTTTGGCGATCGATGTCACTGGCTTTCTAGCCATCGCCGCTCCATTTTTCATATTCCCATTTGTTTTGTCTTGTTCCATACACACCTGGTTTTCATTCCCTATCACACTGAATGTATTTAGTCCTCTGTTCCCCTCCATGTCTTTGTGTGAAATTGTTTTGATGTTATGTGGGTATTGTTACGCGCCAGACTTTTGTTTATGTTCCGTGTTTTGGGCACGTTGTATGTACTTATGTGCTTTTGTTTGGATCGGAATAAAAAGTGCGCCTGTTAACTACACTCTGCTATCCTGCACCTGACTTCGCCTCCAGTACACACCCATAACAGAATTTCACACCTACCATGGAGTTAGCAGGAGCAGGTACCCCGCTTAGAGGAGTCGAGGAGCGCGTCCAGGAAAACTCGGCAATGTTACATCATCTTGGGGCCATGATGGATTGCGTTGTCCAGACCATGGACCGCTGGGAGAGACAGGAAGTCTCTCTAGTGCCTCAACCAGCGCAACCGGGTTACCTCTACCCGTCCCGTCCGGATCCAGTCACAGTGGGATGCGTCTCTCCCTTCCCAGGGAGTATGATGGGACGGTAGCATGGTGCCAGGGGTTCCATTTACAACTGGACCTATACCTGGCCACCGTTCACCCAGCTCCCTCGGGAAGGGAGAGAGTGTCCGCCTTTGTCCCATGCCTCTCGGGGAGAGCTCTGGAGTGGGCAAACGCCGTGTGGGGAGAAGGAGACGCGGCGTTGGACCACTTCGAGGAGTTCACCCCGGGGAAGGACTCTTCCATTTGAGGCAGGGGACGAAGAGCGCCCAGGAGTTTGCCCTGGAATTCCGGACCTTGGCCGCCGGAGCAGGCTGGAACGACAGGGCCCTCATCGACCACTATCGATAACCTGCTGGTCACCCGCGGACGTCCAGAGGGGGCTCTGTCGGTTCCATCTTCCAGCACCTCTGCTTCGGTGACCATGGAGTTGGGAGGGGCTGTGCATAGGGAGGCTGGAGGAGGGGCCATCACGTGCACCATCTGTGGCCGCAGAGGGTACACTACCGGTCGGTGCCGTGTTGGTCCCTCTGGAAGTCGAGGCAGCAGGCAGGGCACTCTGGCGTCACCCCAGGTGAGTCTGCAACACACTCATCCAGAGTCCTCTGTTGACCACCTGTTTGTACCTGTTTGTTTCCCTGAGTTTTCCCCGCATTCCCAGCATAAGGCGCTCGTCGATTCAGGCGCAGCTGGGAATTTTATCGACAGAGCGTTAGCCCTTAGTTTAGGGATATCCATTATTCCTGTAGTTAGACCTTTCTCGGTACATGCTCTGGATAGTCGACCATTAGGGTCCGGGCTAATCAGGGAGGCCACCATCTCRCTGGCCATGGAGACGCAAGGGGGTCACGAGGAGAAATTCAGTCTCTTCCTCATTGACTGTCCTGCGTTTCCCGTGGTACTAGGCCTTCCCTGGTTGGCTCATCATAACCCCACCATTTCCTGGCAACAGAGGGCTCTCACGGGGTGGTCGCGAGAGTGCTCGGGGAGGTGTATAGGGGTTTCCGTTGGTGCTACCATGGTGGAAAGTCCAGACTAGGTCTTCACCGTGCGCATCCCCCCAGAATATGCCGATTTGGCTCTCGCCTTCTGTAAAAAGAAGGGACTCAATTACCACCTCATCGACGGGGGGATTGTGAAATAAATCTCCTGGAAGACGCTGCGCTTCCCAGGAGTCACGTGTATCCCCTGTCGCAAGCGGAGACGGTGGCTATGGAGACATATGTCTCTGAATCCCTGCGTCAGGGGTACATTCGGTCCTCCACTTCACCCGCCTCCTCGAGTTTCTTTTTTGTGAAGAAGAAGGATGGAGGTCTGCGCCCGTGCATTGCCTATAGAGGTCTCAATCAAATCACGGTGAGGTACAGTTACCCGCTACCTCTTATCGCCACGGCGATTGAGTCAATGCATGGGGCGCGCTTCTTCACTAAACTGGATCTCAGGAGTGCGTATAACCTGGTGCGTATCCGGGAGGGAGACGAGTGGAAGAGAGCGTTTAGTACTACCACAGGGCATTATGAGTACCTCGTCATGCCGTACGGGTTTATGAATGCTCCATCAGTTTTCCAATCCTTTGTAGATGAGATTTTCAGGGACCTGCACGGGCAGGGTGTAGTGGTGTATATCGATGACATTCTGATATACTCCGCTACACGCGCCGAGCATGTGTCCTTGGTGCGCAGGGTACATGGACGACTGTTGGAGCATGACCTGTATGTAAAGGCCGAGAAATGCCTGTTCTTTCAGCAGGCCGTCTCCTTCCTAGGGAATCGCATTTTCACATCAGGGGTGGAGATGGAGAGTGCGTAATTGGCCGACTCCCACCACAGTAAAGGAGGCGCAGCGATTTTTAGGGTTTGCCAATTACTACCGGAGATTTATCAGGGGTTTTGGCCAGGTGGCTGCTCCCATTACCTCACTGCTGAAAGCGGGTCCTGTACGGTTGCAGTGGTCGGCTGAGGCGGACAGGGCTTTTGGGCAGCTAAGAGCTCTGTTTACTTCGGCTCCCGTGCTGGCCCATCCAGATCCCTCTTTGGCGTTCATAGTGGAGGTGGACGCGTCCGAGGCTGGGATAGTTGCCGTGCTCTGTGCTTTCTTCTCGAAGAAGCTCAGCCCAGTGGAGTGTAACTATGATGTGGGGGACCGGGAGTTGTTGGCTGTGGTTAAAGCGTTGAAGGCGTGGAGACATTGGCTTGAGGGGGCTAAACACCCTTCCCTCATCTGGACTGACCACCGCAACCTGGAGTACATCCGGGCAGCGAGGAGACTGAATCCTCATCAGGCAAGGTGGGCCATGTTCTCTACCCGTTTTGTGTTTACCCTGTCCTACAGACCAGGTTCCCAGAATATGAAGGCAGACGCACTGTCCCGGCTGTATGACACAGAGGAGCGGCCCATGGATCAAACTCCCATACTCCTGGCTGGTAGTGCCGGTCGTGTGGGAGCTGGATGCGGACATTGAGCAGGCGTTGCGTACAGAGCCCGCTCCCCTCCAGTGTCCCGTCGGGCGTATGTACACTCCGTCTGCTGTCCGTGACCAGTTGATCTATTTGGCCCACACGTCACCCTCCGCTGGTCATCCAGGGATCGGTCAGACGGTGCGCTGTCTGACTGGGAATTACAGGTGGCCCACCTTGGCAAAGGACCTGAGGGTTTATGTTTCCTCCTGCTCGCTGTGTGCCCAGTGTAAGGCTCCGAGACACCTGCCCAGAGGTAAGCTACATCCCTTACCCGTTCCACAACGACCTTGGTCACACCTATCAGTGGATTTCCTAACCGATCTTCCTCTTTCACAGGGAAACACTACGATCCTGGTCGTTSTGGATCATTTCTCTAAGTCCTGTCATCTCCTCCCTCTGCCCGGTCTTCCTACGGCCCTACGACTGCGGAAACCCTGTTTACTCACGTCTTCCGGCACTACGGGGTGCCTGAGGATATAGTGTCTGATCGGGGTCCACAGTTCATGTCGAGAGTCTGGAAGGTGTTCATAGAACGTCTGGGGGTCTCGATCAGCCTCACCTCGGGTTTTTACCCCGAGAGTAACGGGCAGGTAGAGAGAGTCAACCAGGATGTGGGCATGTGTCTGCGGTCCTATTGCCAGGACCGACCGTTCGTGCCCTGGGCCGAGATGCCGCAGAACTCGCTTCGCCACTCCTCCACTAACCTCTCCCCCTTTCAGTGCGTATTGGGGTACCAGCCGGTTCTGGCGCCGTGGCATCAGGGTCAGACCAAGGCTCCTGCGGTGGACGACTGGTTCAGGCGCGCGGAGGAGACATGGGAGGCCGCCCATGTTCACCTCCAGCAAGCCGCGCTGCGCCGAAAGACCAGCGCGGACCGTCACCGCAGTGAGGCTCATGTGGCTCTCGACCCGAAACCTGCCCCTCCGCCTGAGGAGGGTGAACAAGGTGTGTTACAGGTTACAGCTTCCCTCTGATTACCGTATTAATCCCTCGCTCCATGTGTCTCTCCTCAGGCCGGTGGTGGCTGGTTCGCTCCAGGAATCTGAGGTGCGGGAGGTTCCTCCGCCCCCTCTGGACATCAAGGGGGTCCCGGCYTACTCCGTTCGTTCCATCCTGGATTCGAGGCGTCGGGCCTTCAGTACCTCGTGGAGTGGGAGGGGTATGGCCTGGAGGAGAGGTGCTGGGTTCCGGTTGCGGATGTTTTGGATGTGGAACCGGATCGCCCTGCGCCTCGCCCCCCCCGGGTCGTCCCCGAGGCCGGTGTGCGTCAAGGGGGGGGGCGAGGCCGGTGCGCGTCAAGGGGGGGTACTGTCACAACTTCCGCCGAAGTCGGCTCCTCTCCTTGTTCGGGCGGCGTTCGGCGATCGACGTCACCGGCTTTCTAGCCATCGCCGCTCCATTTTTCATATTCCCATTTGTTTTGTCTTGTTCCACATACACCTGGTTTTCATTCCCTATCACACTGAATGTATAGTCCTCTGTTCCCCTCCATGTCTTTGTGTGAAATTGTTTTGATGTTACGTGGGTATTGTTACGCGCCAGAATTTTGTTTATGTTCCGTGTTTTGGGCACTTTATATGTACTTATGTGCTTTCGTTTGGACCGGAATAAAAAGTGTGCCTGTTAATAACTACACTCTGCTCTCCTGCATCTGACTTCGCCTCCAGTACACACCTGTAACACATATACTTTTCATAAACCCTTAAAACATTGGAAATAACTTCAAAACAACTGTATTCTTTTGCGTGGGTTGTATTACCAAAATAAATGATCACACACACATAATAATATAACAAATAATGAGTTCTGGTTCCTCCAGAAAAGTTCTGTACCACTAAATGTGAATGAATGCAAATGAACCTATAGTCCGATAAGCATAACCAGTCAAATGTATTTACATTGACTATTATTTACAGAGAATTGGCTGCGCCAGTTTTATTTATCGGCTTCTCAAAAATAAAATATAGACAAAAAGCCTGCTATTCCCGGCTAACGGAAACCCTGCTCCACAAGGATAGTAAAACAAGAAAATTCTACCTCGTCCCCACGAGGACAAAGGCTATTTTATGATTAGGGTTTAGGTTTAGGGCTACATTTGAGGTTAGGGTTAAAATTACAATTAGGGTATTTTTGTATTTTATTAGGGTCCCCAATTAGCCGGGGCCAAGGCAGCTACTACTCTTCCTGGGGTCCAAACAGGAAACTAAACACAACAAATAAAATATAATACACATAACACTACATAAATGTAAAATACATATAAAATATATAAAAATGCCTGTCTCTTCACAGTCCCTGTAAGGTGTTCTTTATCATTTTTTTTTTAAATCTTATTTTATTTTTGCCTAGAATTTCATTTAATTAAGGTGCTCCAGAGTCTTTAACTATCATTCTTTATATCATTTATCTTTGTTTGGGGTTACGGGTTAAGGTTAGGGAAAATAGGATTTTGAATGGAAATCAATTGTAGGTCCCCACAAAGATAGAAAAACAAGTGCGTGTGTGTGTGTTAGTTATTGACTGTCTGCTTTGCTGGAGAGGGGTACTGAAAGCAACGTCTCTGATCTATACCTCTATCTGGGCCTTACAACTGTAGTAAAGTGAATGAAGCATCATATGACCTGGGAAGAGGAAGTGGATTGACTTCCACTACAGCACATGTAACCCATGTGACCGATAACTAACCTAGACAACTAGATACACTTACAACCAGGAAATACAGTTTATAAAGGCTAATACTAAAACAACATAAGCCTGTGGATTTGACTACCAGTGGAAATGACTCACTCAAACACAAATATACAGTGTGCAGACAAGGATGTCATTGTTCATTCATGTCTGGTGTGATATTGTTGGTCTAGGGCAGGTCTAGATGATCAATGAACAAACCGATAGGCTCCATATGTCATTTTGAGGTCAAATGAACCACTCTTTACAATGCTGGCATTCACAGTTGCTGGCTAACTATCGTCTGGATACAGTGACGTAGTCAAGAAAGGATTGGACAGCAGAGCATGTTAAGAGTAGTTGAAAGATTATTTCCTGGCACTATGCATACTCTGAGGTTGTGAGGGAGGGGATGGAGGGATGGGGGGGGAGAGAGGGATGGATGGAGGAATGAGGAGTAGTTTCTGGTAACTATATGCATGTGATTTTGTTTCTCGTGTGAATACAAATAGCGTTCGCTCTGAATAGCAGACACACACACATTAATGCGCACGTGCACATACATACACACACTTCACTGAGTCAGTGGTTTGACCACCTCCCATTCAGAAAGTCTCCCAGCTCATACTCTCATACTCCCGACACTATGGCCTCTGTCGAGGCTCTACCAAAACACAGCCAGATAGTTAGCTCTGTGTCCGCAGCCTAACTGGCCCCTGCTGCTCTGAAAGAGTCCATTTTGGGGAAGCCGGAGCCTGGCTTCCTGTTGGAATGTGTTGCGGTGGCACTGTTTGTATGGGCAGAGAGTGTGTGGAGAGGGAAACCGCTGAGGGGAGAGCCGACGAGACACAACAAAGAGGCAAATCTAAACATGGCCGAGCACAGGCCGGCTGCTTAGGAGTCAGGAGGGGCAGGGGCAGTGTTAATTTTGGCAGCTATTTTAGATTTTGTTTCAATCTAAAAATACCTTTTTAGTTTTAGTCACATTTTTGTAATTTCATCCTTCTTTAGTTTTAGTTATATAGAGCTTCTAATGTGATCAAAGCAAAAATAGACTACATGAAAGTAAAAGAGAGTAAACATTGTTTCTAGTTGAGGTTAGTTACAAGTGTCCAGGCTTCGCATCAGTTCAAAAGATTGCCTGGGAGCTGTGCGGGGGAGCAGGGCAGATCAGCTCAATCAGACCGCGCAACTGAAAGATGTAAATCCTGCCAATGAGGAGACTGCATGAAATATTCTGCATGCCTGCTTAGGACTGGACAAAACAGACGAAAATAAGCTTCACGTCAAATGAAATGTCCATTAGACTCACGTGGAATTCTCATCTCATCACATTTTCATCAACTAAAATAAAAAGTCATTTGTAATAGTTACTGTTTTTTTCCCAGGGCATCGTGTCTCGTTATCGTCATAGTTTTAGTCAGAAAAAAATAGGTTATTGACAAGTATTTTTTGTCATAGTTATTGTTGATGAAATTAACACTGGGCCGGGGGGAAGAGACAGCCAAGGTGAGGCAGGGGGGAGCAGGAAGGAGGGTAGGAAGGGCAGCATGGAGGGCAGGGGGACTACCCAGACAAGAGTATGGCAAGTTTAGGAGTAAGTTTCCCCTCGCCACTGATCTGGAAGGTCTGTAGTTCTCCTAATGGTTAAGGTTAGGATTTAGGGAGGGAAAGCTGATCCTACTTAGGCCCATTACTCATGCAAGCTCCTCACTGAGTAGTCGGCTCCTAACTCCACCATGGCTAGGCTAACTCTCACTTTAATGACAGACACAATGCTTGTCCCTAGGCCCTTTATATCAATATGAACAGGCTCAGAGAAGAGAAAGTCCACATTAAAGGCTCTGCTTCACGGCCTTTAGTCTTTGTGTTGTCAATTAGAGGATGCTTCATTAGTATTCTACCCATAGCCACATGACTCATTTGAAGCCTGTCATGCTCTCTAAAATAATATTGTGTACAAACACAAGCACACATACTCCCACATACCATCCCTTTCCCTCTCTCACACACACACCTCAAATACGTGTCTGTGCAAAGATTAACGTTTGTTTATGTTGTGCCAGGGAACAGGCAGGGCTTTGCAGCACTCCTCTGGCTTTCTTTATTCTTCGCTAGGCTAAATCTACCATGTTTCACAACATAATGCAAGAAGAAAGAGGGGGGAGCTGCATTCCGCTACTGGAGATGGTTGATATTAAATTGGTCATCTCTGGCTGAAAAAACTCATGGGTAGAATGTGTTGATTCTAGGGTAAATCATAATACAATTTAGACTTGATAAGGAGAATATTTTATAGTATAGTCTGGAACAGTTATCATCTCATTATACTGAGGATGAACATTTTAGGGGAATTCATGAGCATAGACTAAAGAAATGTATGGCGCTGAGCTTTTCCTGCATCCATCAGGTCTGTCAATCACAATAAAATGTGCCAGTCGGAGGAAATACTGGAGCAAAGTGGATTAAGTCTCTATAGCCAAGCTACGCTGATAAGCTCCAGGGAGTTGGCATTGGCAATGGCTGCAGCCTGCCATGAAGTAGACTAACACACACACACACACTGGGATTTTTCTGCCATTGAAATCCTTGGGCGGGCGTTTTTTCCAAGTCACCTAAGTCCAAACAGTGAAATTCATTTTTGGGATGGAAAAAAGCTTTCAGTGTAAACTTAAATTACTAAAACCAGATAAAAAGTATGTAGAAAAGATAATGGACCTATTTATTTTTTATAATATAATTATTGAGAATGTACAATTGTAAATTCCAAAAACAATGAATTTAGCAGTATATCTAGAATACAGCAATTAGCCATGGAAAATTGCTTTAAAACGACAACATTTTCTCTCAACTGCATGGCATAATGTGTGGAATTGCAGGAAATTTGCATTAAAACTGCAAAAATTTCTCTCAGCTCCATGGAGAAATATGTACAATTGCAGGAAATTGGCTTAAAAATTGAAAAATGTCTCTACACTGCCAAGATGGGGGGCCTCTAAAATGATCTCTAACATTCAGCCGCGCAGGTGGGCCGATCGCTCACCTTGCCATGCCCAACACCTAAGCCCCTTTTTGATCCATGCTTCGTAAACAGCAGGTGTAGACTAACAGTGAAATGCTTACATAATGGTCCTTTTCCAACGATGCAGAGTTAAAAATAAAGATATATGTATACAGAAATAGTGACACGAGGATCTAATACACAGTGAATAACGAATAACAACAACGAGTAAAAGTAACATGGCTATATAAAGGGAGTATTGATGTGCAGGGGTATGATGTAACTGAGGTAGCTATGTACATATAGGTAGGGGTAAAGTAGGCTACACGATAGATAATCGAAAAGAAGCAGCAGCCTGTGAGTGTGAGTGTGTGTGAGTGTGTGGCGTCAGTATGCATGTGTGTGCATGTTATGTGTGTGTGGGCTAGTGCTGTGCGATGAACCAAAATGTCATTTTTTTGTGAGTTTTTCTAGAGAGAAATCAAATAATTCACAATAGAAAGTCAAGAACAATGTTGTATGTTGGGATGAAGGGAGTTGTCATTTTTACTGAGCAAATATTCAACCTATTTTAGCTCAGAAACGTGGTACCACAATGACCATAATCCATTGCGCCTGTTCTTTCCGGCTCGAACAAAAATGGATACACTTTTATGCCAGCTGCATTAGGTTAGATAAACACAGATTGCATAGGCCGCATGAGAGGGGAATGTACACAACACAACAAGGAGAGAGGGAATAGAGACAGTTCGTGAAAATAGGGATGTCGATATTTTAGGCCAATACCGATATCCAATATTTTCCTTGCCAAAAAACCTGATACCGATAACCAATATTTAAAATTCTTGAGTCCTTTCAAGCATTCTAGTACAGTTAAATAGTTGAAACACACACACACACATACACACACACTGACCCAAAAATTATTTTGTTGGCATTTACAGTATGTATGTCCCCATTACCAGTAAAACATAATCAAAACATATTTCTTTCACTTACTTGCTGTGCTGTTTCGTTTGCTCAGTGGTTTTTGATCAGTTGTTTCATTCTCAACCAGGATTTCATCATACATGTCAAGCAGTGAAGTTTCAGCTCTGTCTGTCCGTGACCTCTTCTGTCGTGGGTCCTCTTCCTCAGTGCGCACGGTCACAGTGTCTGTTTCCATATTGTCCAGCTGTGTCTGTAAGATTTCACGTAACCCTGTTTCTTGTCTGCATCAAAGTAGCGGTCCTTGTACCTAGCTTCGAGCATGATGGCGACACCGTAAAGAGTCTCAGAGGGAAGGCCACCGAATCGCTTGTTCACAGCCTCTAGTAGAGTACTTTTGCAAGTTTTAACCCCACGGTCTGTGTCTGCAGTTTTGTTGAGCAGGCGTTTCAATGCCATGACAGGGGGTATCACGTCTGCTACAGACACAGTTGATTGAGCTTATTTCTGGAGTCAGTTGATCGAATGGAGCTAGGAGTATGTTCATGTTTCCAAGTTTCAAACATGTTCTTAAATGCCATTGAAATGGCAGCAGCTGTATGAGAACCAGCACATTCTTAAGCATGCAATACGGCTTTCCTCAGTACTAAATCCTCGTTGAACCACTATGCTGTCAGACTCAGAATGCTCATGGGGCTGAAATCGCTGGTCCAAATGTCAGTCGTGAAGCTAATAGCAGTGACGCCCATAGCAAGTAGCTCATGGATGTGGTTTCAACAATATTGTGTAACTCCGGTAGGGCAACATCTGAAAAATAGCGCCTACTTGGTAGTGTGTACCGGGGCTCGAGGTGCTCGACCAGTTGGCGAAAGCCAACATCATCCACGATAGAGAACGGTTGATTGTCAAGGACAATGAATTCCATTATCTTGGCGTTAATGGATTTCGCCTTTGAGTTGTCTTGCTGAAATTTTCTTAAGTTCAACTTGAACTTGTTTAGTTGTTGGAAGTGTTTGCTTCGTTTTTTTCTGCTTTTGTTATAGGTAGTCTCTGAACGTCTGGGGGTGATGCACTTTCAAATAACTAATTAGGTTTGTGGTATTGAAAGATTTCACTTTCGCCTCTCCTCTGGAAATAATAGCAGCACAAACGTTGCATATGGCCTTTTTGTCATCTTCCTTTGAAATTTCAAAATAGATCCACACAGAAGACATTGTGGGCTGGGTTAGGAATGCTGTGTTGCACGTGTAGCTCTGTATTTTTTGTGGCGTCATTGCATCATCTACCTACGTTATACAGGTATGCACGTCAGCTTTCACATCGGTTTTGCACATCAGCATTAAACTAGACATCGGGCCGATGCCGATGTTGGCATTTTTAGCTAATATCGTCCGATTCCGATATGCTTACCGATATATCGTGCATCCCTAATAAAAAAATCTCTAAAATCCTTTAAAGTCATTATTTCATAATGCATTTAATGTTCAAAAAAATTATTTGAAACCAAAATTGAAAACCATTCTTATTTAAAAAAATAATCGAACAAAAACCAACCCAACCTCAAAAAGCACTAATCACTCAGCACTAGTGTATGTAGTGTGTGTGTTGGGGTGTCAGTGTAAGTATGTGTGAGTGTGTGGGTAGAGTCCAGCATGTGTGCATAGAGTCAGTGCAAGAGAGTTAATGCAAAAAAGGGTCAATGCAGGTAGTCTGGGTAGCCATTTGATTGGCTATATAGCAGTCTTGTTTAGCAGTCTTACACAGGCCTACATAGGGAAACACAGAGACAGAGGGCAAGCTGTTTTGTATTGAAATTGAAAAGTTCTTTATTCTGTCTCTATGGATACAGCGATATGAAATACCCTCCACTGATATGATACAGGCTACTGTACACAAAGACGTGTGTACAACCCAGGTTCACCCATATCTGAGCCTATGTTGACTTACTAAATTAAAGTCATTTCAGGTGACACACATATAGGCTAAATAAAGGTTGGAGGGTAGACATATTGTTTCTGCACAGCTAATAGATGTTATCAACTTCCGGCGCCGATAGAGATGGCAGCCTCGCTTCGCGTTCCTTGGAAAATATGCAGTATTTTGTTTTTTTACGTGTTATTTCTTACATCGGTACCCCGGGTAATCTTAGGTTTCATTACATACAGTCGGGAGGAACTACTGAATATACGATTAACGTCAACTCACCATCGTTCCTACCAGGAATATGACTTTCCCGAAACGGATCCAGTGTTTTGCCTTCCACACAATACAATGGATCTGATCCCAGCCGGCGACCCTGTGCGACGCCGAAAAAGGGAAAACGTGGCGGTCTCGTGGTCAGGCTTCGGAGACGGGCACATCGCGCTCCACTCCCTAGCATACTACTCGCCAATGTCCAGTCTCTTGACAATAAGGTTGATGAAATCCGAGCACGGTAGCATTCCAGAGAGACATCAGGGATTGCAACGTGCTCTGCTTCACGCGAAACATGGCTAACTCAAGGGACGCTAACGGAGTCGGTGCAGCCAGCTGGTTTCTCCATGCATCGCGCCGACAGAAACAAACATCTTTCCGGTAAGAGGGGCGGGGGGTATGCCTTATGATTAACGAGAAGTGGTGTGACCATCATAATAACACACAAGAACTCAAGTCGTTCTGTTCACCTGATCTAGAACTCCTCACAATCAAATGTCGACCGCATTATCTACCAAGGGAATCTCGTCAATCATAATCACAGCCGTATACATTCCCCCCAAGCAGACACATCGATGGCCCTGAACGAACTTTATCTGACTCTTTGTAAACTGGAAAACCACACACCCTGAGGCTGCATTCATCGTAGCTGGGGATTTTAACAAGGCTAATCTAAAACAAAAACTCCCTAAATTCTATCAGCATATCGATTGTGCTACCAGGGCTGGAAAAACACTGGACCATTGCTACACTAATTTTCGCGACGCTTACAAGGCCCTCCCCCGCCCCCCTTTCGGAAAAGCTGACCACGACTCCATTTTGTTGATTCCTGCCTACAAACAGAAACTCAAACAACAAGCTCCCGCGCTCAGGTCTGTTCAACGCTGGTCCGACCAATCTGAATCCACGCTTCAAGACTGCTTCGATCACGCGGATTGGAATATGTTCCGCATCGCGTCCAACAACAATATTGACGAATATGCTGATTCGGTGAGCGAGTTCATTAGGAAGTGCATTGACGATGTCGCCACAGCAACGATAAAAACATTCCCAAACCAGAAACCGTGGATTGACGGCAGCATTCGCGTGAAACTGAAAGCGCGAACCACTGCCTTTAACCAGGGCAAGGGGACCGGAAGCATGACCGAATACAAACAGTGTAGCTATTCTCTCCGCAAGGCAATCAAACAGGCCTAAGTCTCAGTACAGAGACAAAATCGAGTCGAAATTCAACAGCTCAGACACAAGAGGTATGTGGCAGGGTCTACAGTCAATCACGGATTACAAAAAGAACCAGCCCCGTCGAGGACCAGGATGTCTTGCTCCCAGACAGGCTAAACAACTTTTTTGCCCGCTTTGAGGACAATACAGTGCCACTGACACGGCCCCCTACCAAAACCTGCGGGCTCTCCTTCACTGCAGCCGAGGTGAGTAAAACATTTAAACGTGTTAACCCTCGCAAGGCTGCAGGCCCAGACGGCATTCCAGCCGCGTCCTCAGAGCATGCGCAGACCAGCTGCTGGTGTGTTTACGGACATATTCCAATCATCCTTATCCCAGTCTGCTGTTCCCACATGCTTCAAGAGGGCCACCATTGTTCCTGTTTCCCAAGAAAGCTAAGTAACTGAGCTAAACGACTATCGCCCTCGCTACACTCACTTCCGTCATCATGAAGTGCTTTGAGAGACTAGTCAAGGACCATATCACCTCCACCCTACCGGACACCCTAGACCCACTCCAATTTGCTTACCGACCCAATAGGTCACAGACGACGCAATCGCAACCACACTGCACACTGCCCTAACCCATCTGACAAGAGGAATACCCATGTGAGAATGCTGTTCATCGATTACAGCTCAGCATTTAACACCATAGTACCCTCCAAACTCGTCATCAAGCTCGAGACCCTGGGTCTCGACCCCGCCCTGTGCAACTGGGTCCTGGACTTCCTGACGGCCGCCCCCAGGTGGTGAGGGTAGGTAACAACATCTCCACCCCGCTGATCCTCAACACTGGGCCCCACAAGGGTGCGTTCTGAGCCCTCTCCTGTACTCCCTGTTCACCCACGACTGCTGGCCATGCACGCCTCCAACTCGATCATCAAGTTTGCGGATGACACTACAGTGGAGCTTGATCACAACAACAACGACAGACGGCCTACAGGGAGGAGGTGAGGCCCTCGGAGTGTGGTGTCAGGAAAATAACCTCATACTCAACGTCAACAAAACAAAGGAGATGATTGTGGACTTCAGGAACAGCAGGGGAGCACCCCCCTATCCACATCGACGGGTCAGTAGTGGAGAAGGTGGAAAGTTTTAAGTTCCTCGGTGTACACATCACGGACAAACTGAATTGGTCCACCCACACAGACAGCGTTGTGAAGAAGGCGCAGCAGCGCCTCTTCAACCTCAGGAGGCTGAAGAAATTCGGCTTGTCACCAAAAAGCACTCACAAACTTCTACAGATGCACAATCGAGAGCATCCTGTCGGGCGTATCACCGCCTGGTACGGCAACTGCTCCGCCCACAACCGTAAGGCTCTCCAGAGGGTAGTGAGGTCTGCAGAACGCATCACCAGGGCAAACTACCTGCCCTCCAGGACACCTACACCACCCGATGTCACAGGAAGGCCATAAAGATCATCAAGGACAACAACCACCCAAGCCACTGCCTGTTCACCCCGCTATCATCCAGAAGGCGAGGTCAGTACAGGTGCATCAAAGCAGGGCCGAGAGACTGAAAAACAGCTTCTATCTCAAGGCCATCAGACTGTTAAACAGCCACCACTAACATTTAGCGGCCGCTGCCAACATACTGACTCAACTCCAGCCACTTTAAAAATGGGAATTGATGGAAATTTAGTAAAAATGTACCACTAGCCACTTTAAGCAATGCCACTTAATACAATGTTTACATACCCTACATTACCCATCTCATATGTATATACTGTACTCTATATCATCTACTGCATCTCCATCTTTATGCAATACATGTACCACTAGCCACTTTAAACTATGCCACTTTATGTTTACATACCCTACAGTACTCATCTCATATGATATACCGTACTCTATACCATCTACTGCATCTGCCATGCCGTTCTGTACCACCACTCATCCATATATCTTTATGTACATATTCTTTATCCCTCACACTTGTGTGTGTGTGTAAGGTATAGCGTGGAATTGTTAGGTTAGATTACTGTTGGTTATTTTTTATACTTATGGGGGGCGGGGGGCATTGTCGGAACTAGAAGCACAAGCATTTCGCTACACTCGCATTAACATCTGCTAACCATGTGTATGTGACTAATAAAATTTGATTTGATTTGATTTGATCAAGTCTTGATTTTATCACTCTTACAGTGTTTTATTTTCAATCACAAAAGCTGCAGGTAAAACACTATATTCTCCAGCTTGAACAATGTTGTATGAATACACTGTACTCTGAGCAACATGCGCCCACATAAAACGTATCTGAAACCAATCATTGCATTCACAGACCAGCATGAACACTAAAATGTCCACTAGCATGGTGAGGCCACCTGACACGAGAGAATCTGGACAGACACATGAATGAGTTTCCGCTCAGCTCCAAACTGATCAACATTTCCCCAAATCCTTTATTTAGCCTATATGTGTGTTCCAGAATGCAGCTGTTGCTAGATGCTGCCATGCCATGCAGCTCAACACAAAGGCGTATGTGCCACTGAGTAGGCAGTGCAGGGCGTGCAAAACCATAACAAGTGTTCTATAATATTCAGGCAATGTTGACAGACTGACTGCCAATTTTATGCTTGATATTTTGTTTACACTATTCCTAAAACATCACAGCTGCACTACATTATGTATGTAATACCGTTATAACAACTCATAATGATGTAATCAAATAGGCAGACAAATGGAATACAACATCAGCCTTCGTTTAACGGGAAATATTTCCCCAGAAACACAAGGACATGGTGTTTGGGGCACACAGAATGTGGAATCCGTTCACGTGTATCCACCACTATGCAGTACACATATCACTGACATCTTCTTCGAATCCATCTTCAACATCCCTCTTTCCATTCCAAAATCATCAACATTCTAATCGAACGCAGGCTGTGCTGGCTGAACCAAACGTGGCTGCTGCTGCTAAACGCTTGCCTCATGTGTTTATTTATGGAAACCCCGACTCCACAACATGGCCGACATGTGCTTTGTTATTGTTTCTACATCATCATAATTATGGGTCTTTACGCATCGTTTTCTAAGTAATTATTGAACTAAGAGAAGGCGTATCGGTACTATTGACACAGTTAGTAATAATATTGTAATAACACCATCATATTAAAAAACATTAGGGTGAAGAGTTGACTGCATTCTAATAGAGAGCCCATACTCACCATCTGATGATGGTGACCGTATGGAATATTCGTTTCTTGAAAAAAGGCACTGAGGGCAGTCTAAAACATACAAAAATACAATATAATTTGATCAATTATATTTAGCCTTTACTACATAGAAAATGTATTTAAATAATAAATATATACAAATACAAATTGTGTAGAGAATTGTGTAATATAGGTAAGACAACAGTTTGTGTTTACAAAACATTCAGCACATAAACAATGGAGCTGAATCAAATTTGATGTGAAAAATATATTCCACTGTTATGTTCAGACTAAACAATCACGTGCAGTCAATACAAACGAACATTTATCTTCATTGCATAATAGCATTTTCTAGCCTCACCTAGCCGCTGCATGGGAACAGGATTAGCTATAGCTAGTATATTTAATCTCTATAGAGTAAATTCTAACGGGTAAACTTTTCCCAGTCCAGCCTTACTTCATGGATACTATGGATATTTATAACATACATACATCAGAACAATTATATATAACACAAATAAATAGACGCTAGAAGTTGAGTTTAAAAGTGTTGATACTGATCTCTATTTTCTAATGTTCTTATGCAACATCAAATGTCAGCCATGATAATAACGAACATCGCAGCACAGTCAAAACTAAAAGTACTGTCTGTCACAGTGGCAGTCAGACATAAACATTAGCTAGCCATCTCGCTACTGATCGTAAACCCCTTACCTCAAATTGCCAATGTGCCGCTTGCAAAAGCTGCTTCGCCTGATCTGCCGCACAACCTGCTGTCAAGACGAACTGGTTTATCATTACTTGGTGTTTGAGTTCCTCCATTTTGCGACGAAGATTTATTCCTACTCGCGGCTCGTAGTGTTGCGTCTGGACTTCGTTTTCGTGGTTTTATTCCTCTCTTTTCTGTCTCAGTCATCCACCATTACAGCCGGTTGAGCAAACACAAATATTTACTGTAAGAGCACTGATCAGTAGTGTAAGTAGCGCCCCCTTGAGTGACACCAGTCGGTGGCCAATGAAGACAGAGCCGTGCAAATGGGATATGTATGCCACAAAAGTCCTGCCACAACACGAGCGCCGCTGATGAAATGATTCCATTCTCTCGAATCACAAGACAAGATGGTCAGTACAGTGCAAAAACAATATGGAAAAGCTTGGAATTTAGACAGTTCACATGTTCATGAAAATATAATATAGAATAATTATATTAAGTAATATCAAATAGGAGAGGATTACCATGTCCCCCAAAATAAGGATGTCTTATTTTTATTTGTTTTGGACTACAAGTCCCGTGAGCCAACGCTTTGTTTGTAAATTTCTAGCACATACAGTGGTCCTAGGGGACTGAATTTGTGAATGACGGCCACTCCTGTCCAATTCCCATACGCGCTGTGTCGCTATCTGGCCAAATATGGTAAACAAAACTTCCACCACCAATTACATTTCACGGAGTTACATTATCGACAGTCTCCAGGCGGGTGTATTTAAAGTATATTCAGACGCGTCATGTCTGCGCAGTGAGGTCAATATTGCAGCCAAAACCACACAGCACAAGCTATATTACCAATATACATTCACTAAATAATTTATGGCATGTTTATAAACAATGTGTTTAATATCCTGCTGTCATTTGAAATTAATCTCTCAGTGTTGTGTGCTATGAATAATTTGTGTTTATAATATGTGTTTCCACTGGCCTACTGCTTTTTCTCTCTCTGTCCATTCACCATGCAACTCTATGCATTGAGCCTCTAGTTGGCTGACCCCTTTAGCTCTCGTAAGAATACTCAATAACAACAGGCCCTGTTGCCTGTACTTAAAATTGCATTGATGGGGATGCAGAGTGAAAGGAAAATAGCACTGTAGCCACAGGGAGTAGACTGTGTGTAAATAGAATCCTCAATACCATCAATAAACTGCCAAGGATTGTGGGAAACTGGACACTGTAAACATCCTGTTATTGGCCGTGTGCTTATGGGCAGTCTCTCTGTGGGGACTTTAAAACAGAAGTGTGTGTGTGTGTGTGTTGTGTGGTGTGTGTGTGTGTGTGTGTGTGTGTGTGTGTGTGTGTGTGTGTGTGTGTGTGTGTGTGTGTGTGTGTGTGTGTGTGTGTGTGTGTGTGTGTGTGTGTGTGTGTGTGTGTTTTTGTGCGCACGATTTAGGCTTTGGAATAGAGACACCTGCTGGTGAAATGGTCCTTTTGAGCAGTGCATTAGGTCAGAGCTCAAAATAAAATAGATTTCTATTACTCTGTAGCCATCCTTAGAGCACAGCCAAACCCCAAAATATAAGTTTTGGACTCTCTATGAATATGGAAAATGTTGCCTCTTTTAGTACTGTAATTCCCTTTTTGTTTGATCTGCTTACCTTTATGAAGACCCTTTGACGACATCATAATTAAACACCCTGGCATGATTTCAGTTTCCTGAAAGAAAGTGGGCTAGTCATCATGCAGGACTAGGTGCATAATGATAGATTATAAGACATCTATTACAATAGACCCCTGTCTGTACACTGTACACGTACTGTATGCCATAGGCCTCTCTTGAGAAACACTGCGGCTGCTTCTCACAACAATAAGAGCAGCTGGTCAAACATTTACCCTGTTTCACCAGTGCCCTTTGTGAATGAACTGAAACGAACCTGGAAGCATTTTGAAACCATGTAATGCCTCCTTCCTTCCGTGACAGACAGCAGCATGTGACAGCTGGATTGGCTTATCTCAGTTTTTACATGCAGTGATGTGACCCACTTCTCCTTTGACCCAGCATTCAGGGCTCTACTTTGCCCCAGATCTGTACAGGCAGCTAGGCCTACTGATTGTGAACCCCCTCTGCTATCCAGTCTTATACAGTCCTGGATGGTGCATGGACCAAAGGCTCCTTAGTACATGAATGTCCACTATTAATAGTGTAATGATTAAGAGACTGTAGTATTATCCCACCACTGCCACCAATGTAACAAATGAGGGGGAACAGCCAGCTCGGGGTTCCAACCACCCTGTTCTGTGTCATAAGGTCCAGACTCTTGGGAGAGGCATTAGTATAGGATTCTAAGGCCAACATACAGAGATTCAGAGAAACTACATCAGAGGCTAAATTAGGTCTGTGAAAGTGCAAAGATTGTGTATGTTGTGTAACCAGTCCAGGGATTAAGAAAGGGAAACTGCCATAGAGTGTACACATGGTCCAGGGTTGAGCAACAGGGTCACAGGGTTACAGGACAGGTCACTGTAAAGCCGTCAAGTGCATGAGGGAGAGTTGGGTCAGGTCAGGTTATGATCCGTAATCTGTGTGAACCTCTAGAAAATGCCTGATCTATCGCTGGCTGTGGTCTGGGGCCATCTGTTTGAAGGTGCTGAAACCACAATAGGGAGCATCTCAATAGTCTAACGTGGTTTCCTCTGCTCATGCCCTATACTTCATTTGCATTGATCTACATGCACGTACAGTGCATTTGGAAAGTATTCAAACCTATTCCCTTTATCCACATTTTGTTACGTTATAGCCTTATTCTAAAATGGATTAAATTAAATTAAATCCTCATCAATCTACACACAATACCCTATAATGACAAAGCAAAAATAGATTTTTTTAAATGTTTGCCAATTTATTAAAAATAAAAATAGACATACCTTTAGAAACACAAAGTCTTCCTAGAGCTGGCCGCCCGGCCAACCTGAGCAATTGGGGGAGAAGGGCCTTGGTCAGGGAGGTCACCAAGAACCCGATGGTCACTCTGACAGAGTTCCAGAGTTCCTATGTGGAAATGGGAGAACCTTCCAGAAGGACAACCATCTCTGCAGCACTCCACCAATCAGGCCTTTATGGTAGAGTGGACAAACAGAAGCCACTCCTCAGTAAAAGGCACATGACAGCCCACTTGGAGTTTGCCAAAAGATGGAACTCTTTGGCCTGAATGCCAAGCGTCACGTCTAGAGGAAACCTGGTACCATCCCTACACTGAATCATGGTGGTGCCAGCATCATGCTGTGGGGATGTTTTTCAGCACCAGGGACTGGGAGACTAGTCAGGATCGAGGGAAAGATGAACGGAGCAAAGTGCAGAGAGATCCTTGATGAAAACCTGCTCCAGAGCGCTCAGGACCCCAGACTGGGGCGAAGGTTTACCTTCCAACAGGACAACGACCCTAAGCACACAGCCAAGACAATGCAGGAGTAGCTTTGAGACAAGTCTCTGAATGTCCCTGAATGGCCCAGCCAGACCCCAGACTTGAACCCATTCTAACATCTCTGGAGAGACCTGAAAATAGCTGTGCAGCGACACTCCCCATCCAACCTGATGACAGAGCTTTAGAGGATTTGCAGAGCTTTAGAGGATTTGCAGAGAAGAATGGGGGAAACTCCCCAAATACAGGTGTGCCAAGCTTGTAGCGTCATACCCAATTAGACTCAAGGCTGTAATCGCTGCCAAAGGTGCTTCAACAAAGTACTGAGTAAAGGGTCTGAATACTTATGTAAATGTGATATTTCAGATATATATTTTTTTATACATTTGAAAAATGTTCTAAAAACCAGTTTGGGGTATTGTGTGTAGATTGATGAGGGGGAAACAAACAATTTAATAAATTTTAAAATAAGGCTATAACGTAACCAGTGGTGTAAAGTATTTCAGTATAAATACTTTATAGTACTACATAAGTAGTTTTTTGGGGGTATCTGTACTTTACTTTGCTATTTATATTTTTGACTACTTTTACTTTTACTTCACTACATTCCTAAAGAAAATCATGTACTTTTTACTCCATACATTTTCCCTGACACCCAAAAGTACTAGTTACATTTTGAATGATTAGCAGAACAAGAAAATGGCCACGCACATCCCTGGCCATCTCTGCTTCCTCTGATCTGATGGACTCACTAAACACAAATGCTTTGTTTGTAAATTATGCCTGAGTGTTGGAGTATGCACCTGGCTATCCGTAAATTTAAAAACAACAAGAAAATGGTGCCGTCTGGTTTGCTTAATATAAGAATTTGAAATTATTTATACTTAAGTATATTTTAGCAATTACATTTACTTTTGATAGTTAAGTATATTTAAAACCAAATACTTTTAGACTTTTACTCAAGTAGTATTTTACTGGGTGACTTTCACTTTTACTTTAGTAATTTTCTATTAAGGTATCTTTACTTTTACTCAAGAATTACATGTGGATACTTTTTCCACCACTGAACATAACAACATTTGGAAAAAGTCAAGGGGTCTGAATACTTTCCGAATGCACTGTACAAGCCAGGAATTTTCTTTCACCTGTCCAGTTCTTTCATATCAATACAGATTGATTCATCTCTCTGGGTAGAGGTGCAGGATTTTAATTTGATCACCCTGTTGCAGGAGAACTGTCCTGCAACAGGAAATATAATACTTGAAGTTTATTTGAGGTTTTAAAAGGCTTCTGAAGTTTGTAATTTCCACTTTGAAATTTTAGACTTAATCTTCCCTTACGAAAAATGTATCAAGCCCTACAAAAATGTACATTAATTTATTATCCACATAATAATTCACATTTCCTGTCTCTACAGGATTATTTTCCTGCTGTGGCAAACTGGCTCAAATTAAAATAATCAATAAGTGAGTCTCAGCTGCAGTACACTTTATTTCCACAGAGTGGCAGTGCATCTCTATGAGAGGAGCTGAGGTAGTTTTCAATAGGCAATAGATGGAAACAGGGTTTTTCCTCTGTTTTTTTGTAAATTGTAAACTTATCAGTATCACTACATTCATAACAACCTAAGCACTACAAAACTTCTATTCCATCAAATAAGCCACAAATGTTTGTTTACCATATTCGGGCACTCTCATTGACCTTGCTTGGTAAGCGAAAAAAAGAAACAACGCCACATGCTGTGGAAGAGAGATGTTGGGCCCAGTTATCCCTCTTGCTTCGTGTCTTCCTGTCTGGTGTGACAAATAAATTATTTACTATAGCTCTCACCTTGGGCCAATCTGTGTAATTTTGTAAATGCCGGATCTCTATGGCAAGACGCATCATTTACCCAAGTTTGTTCAAAATCGGGCCAGTGCTGTCTGAGATATCGTGTGTGACTAATGTACGAACTGACAGACAGAGACTGATCCACAGTTCCCTCACCGATTTCATCGTGGGGGACAATAATAACAAGAGGAATAAATACACAATGAGTAACGATAACTTGGCTATATACATTAGGTACCAGTACCGAGTCCATGTGCAGGGGTACTAGGTAATTGAGGTAGATACAGTTGAAGTCGGACGTTTACATACACCTTAGCCAAATACATTTACATTCAGTTTTCACAATTCCTGACATTTAATCCCAATAAAAATTCGCTGTTTTAGGTCAGTTAGTATCGCCACTTTATTCTAGGAATGTGAAGTGTCAGAATAATAGTAGAGAGAATGATTTATTTCAGCTTTTCTTTCTTTCATCATATTCCCAGTGGGTCAGAAGTTTACATTAGTATTTGGTAGCATTGTCTTTAAATTGTTTAACTTAGGTCAAACGTTTCGGGTAGCCTTCCACAAGCTTCCCACAATAAGTTGGTTGAATTTTGGCCCATTCCTCCTGACAGAGCTGCTATAACTGAGTCAGGTTTGTAGGCCTCCTTGCTCGCACTCGCTTTTTGAGTTCTGCCCACAAATGTTCTATAGGYTTGAGGTCAGGGCTTTGTGATGGCCACTCCAATACTTTGACTTTGTTGTCCTTAAGCCATTTTGCCACAACTTTGGAAGTATGCTTGGTGTCAATGTTCATTTGGAAGACCCATTTGCGACCAAGCTTTAACTTCCTGACTGATGTCTTGTGATGTTGCTTCAATATATCCACATAATTTTCCTCCCTCATGATGCCATCTATTTTGTGAAGTGCACCAGTCCCTCCTGCAGCCAAGCGCCTCCACAACATGATGCTGCCACCCTCGTGCTTCACGGTTGGGATGTTGTTCTTCGGCTTGCAAGCCTCCCCCTTTTTCCTCCAAACATAACAATGGTCATTATGGCTAAACAGTTCTATTTTTATTTCATCAGACCAGAGGACATTTCTCCAAAAAGTACGAAATTTGTCCCCATGTGCAGTTGCAAACGGTAGTCTGGCTTTTTTATGGCGGTTTTGGAGCAGTGGCTTCTTTCTTGCTGAGCGGCCTTTCAGGTTATGTCGATATAGGACTAATTTTACTGTGGATATAGATACTTTTGTACCTGTTTCCTCCAGCATCTTCACAGGGTCCTTTGCTGTTGTTCTGGGATT
Source organism: Salvelinus sp. IW2-2015 (assembly GCF_002910315.2). Classification (NCBI taxonomy): domain Eukaryota; kingdom Metazoa; phylum Chordata; class Actinopteri; order Salmoniformes; family Salmonidae; genus Salvelinus; species Salvelinus sp. IW2-2015. The sequence continues at coordinate 40,248,577 of NC_036848.1, forward strand.
GATTTGCACTCTTTGCACCAAAGTACATTCATCTCTAGGAGACAGAACATGTCTCCTTCCTGAGAGGTATGACGGCTGCGTGGTCCCATGGTGTTTATACTTGCATACTATTGTTTGTATAGATGAACGTGCTACCTTCAGGTGTTTGGAAATTGCTCCCAATGATGAACCAGATTTGTGGAGGTCTACAATTGTTTTTCTGAGGTCTTGGCTGATTACTTTTGTTTTCCCCATGATGTCAAGCAAAGAGGCACTGAGTTTGAAGGTAGGCCTTGAAATACATCCACAGGTACACATCCAATTGACTCAAATTATGTCAATTAGCCTATCAGAAGCTTCTAAAGCCATGACATAATTTTCTGGAATTTTCCAAGCTATTTAAAGGCACAGTCAATTTAGTGTATGTAACCTTCTGACCCACTGGAATTGTGATACAGTGAATTATAAGTGAAATAATCTGTCTGTAAACAATTGTTGGAAAAATGACTTGTGTCATGCACAAAGTAGATGTCCTAACCGACTTGCCAAAACTATAGTTTATTAACAAGAAATTTGTGGAGTGGTTGAAAAATAAGTGTTAATGACTCCAGCCTAAGTGTATGTAAACTTCCGACTTCAACTGTATGTGTGACTAGGCAACATAATAGATAATAAACAGTAGCAGCAGCGTATGTGGTGAGTCAATAGAGTTAGTTAAAAAAGGGTCAATGCAGATCGTCAGGGTAGCTATTTGGTTATCTATTTAGCAGTCTTATGGCTTAGGGGTAGAAGCTGTTCAAGGTCCTGTTGCTTCCAGACTTGGTGCATGGTACCTTTTGCCGTTTGACAGCAGAAAGAACATTCTATGAGTTGGGTGGCTGGAGTCTTTGACAATTTTTAGGGTCTTCCTTTGACACCACCCGGTAGAGAGGTCCTGGATGGCACGGAGCTCGGCCCCAGTGATGTGCTGGGCCGTACGCACTACCCTCTGTAGCACCTTGTGCTCGAATGCCAAGCAGTTGCCATACCAAGCAGTGATGCAGCCAGTCAAGATGCTGTCACTGGTGCAGCTGTATAGCTTTTTGAGGATCTGAGGGCCAATGCCAAATCTTTTTTGCCTCCTGAGGGCGAAGAGGCGTTGTCGTGCCTTCTTCACGACTGTGTTGGTGTGTGTGTGGACCACTTTTTGGTCACGTGATGACATTCCATTTACTCTAAACATGCTAAATTCTCAGAGGAAATCGTCAGACGATGCGGACCATTGTGCGGCTGGCTAGTGAGGCTGCTGGCAATCTGAAGTACCAGGGCCAGAGAGTGCACATCTACGCGGATGTCTCTGCTGAACTGATGAAAAACCGGGCATCGTTCAACAAAGTGCGTACCCACCTGCGGGATACAAAAGTCAGATATGGGCTGCTATTTCCCTGCAGGCTGATTGTCACTTTCCGGGACATCACAATATATTTCAGAGACTCCAAAGACACCAAGAATCACTATTGTATTCAAACCAATTCTTGGCCCAATGAGCAACAGCTCCGTCCATCTCCCGTCTGATAATTTGGACATTAGCCTAGCTCCACTTCCAGTCTGATGAAAATATGTGTTTTATTTTTGGGTGCTCTCATTTGTGGGTTATGCAGCTTCTTAAGATTCAAGTAGGCTTCGGCTACAGCCAGTGGCGACCCGTCATTCAGGGCAGAATGGGCTGAGCCTGTTATTGCATGTTATTTTGGAATTAATACGTGTCACATATCAGTTTGCAAATAATGTTAAAAAAAWATATATTGAGTTAATAAAGCTGCATACAAACAGCCTAGCTCTGTGCTTTCTGTGGTGGAGAGGCAGTCAGCGGAAAATACAGAGCATAGGGGTAGGTACATCTCTAGTTGTGCCGTGATTGGCTCAGTGTTCTGTCACTCATGGGGACATTACCTCACCACAAAATCTACAGGGAGAGCTAGAAAGTTTAAGCCCCCTTGGGTGCTGCCATAGATTTACATTTAGAAGTGTCCATCCAAGAAGGCTCAAGGTCATTGGCCACAGATAAAACTAACGTATCGGTGCTCATCGGCCATTGGACATAAACATTACACAACAAGTACGAAATCGCAAATTCAACAATGAGTGGTTTGGAAGGAATCAGTGGCTAACTGCAAACATTGCAAAGCAATCACTGTTTTGCTTCCCCTGCTATTCAGTGGAGAGGCTGTGTGGTCCAAGTCTGGGTTTAATTGGTCTATTTTCCATGTTAAAAGGATAAATATTCACACGCAACCCCATGGGCCAGAAAAGGTTGAATATATTGGCCATGCTGTCAATCCAGCATGCCTTTTTGCGCGTTCACAACAACTGGAAACTCGGAACAGGGAAATCTCAAACTTCAGGGAGTTCAAGACAGCTGGGAACTCGGGAAGAGATGTGCTCCGACTGGGAATATACATTTTGAACGATCATCCAACTCGGAATTCCAAGTCGGGAACTCGGGCGTCTTTCTAGAGCTCCGACCTGAAGATCACTGATGTCGTGATTCAATCTTGTTTTTTTCAGAGTTCCCAGTTGTCTTGAAAGCCCCATAAATCCAGAGAATGCCAGACTTTGATGATCAAGTAGCATCACAAAATCTGGCCACAAGAAGGACCGCCGCACCACCTTCCTGTACAAGTGAGTACTGTACAAGTGAGTACAGCACAATGGTGAGTCCAAAAATGTATTGTATGCTGCTGCATAAATTATGTAATATGCCAGGAAGATATGTATACTGTAGCTAAGAAAGTAATACTAAGTGTATGTTGTGTAGTAAGCTGTTAGTAGCCCATGTGCCTCACCCTAATAATTTGGTCCCTTTCCCCCTCATAACTTAGCCTACTGTTCTAATTTGGTGGTGCACATGTAGCATATAGCCTGTTTAGAGAAATGTAATCATCGAATATTGTAAGAGCTTTCATTGTCTGTTTATATGCCTCCTTTATATATCCTACAGTTCTGACTTGGTGTACAGGGAGAATACTGTAAGAACAGTCCATGTTCTGAATTCTGTCGCTGTACATTTCAAAAGTGCTGAACAAATAGTTATGCTGACTATGTTAGTCTTAGCTGCGCTGTTAGGCAGGTGTAGCGGTGGTAAGGATTCACTCCATGGTGCTGAAAAGAAATCTCTGCTGTTGGGACAGCTTTATGTAGGCCCTAACAGTTTGTGGGCACCATTTTTCACATTATAGTGCAATTCATGTATTGTTTAGTGTTGTGTTGTGTTGCGTTGTGTTGTGTAGTGACTTTGCTGTCATACAGCAACAACAAAAAAATTGAGTTTGCCCAACCAAGATTTACATGCTAAAATTGCCACTGGCTGTGTTCGGCATAAATGCTTTTTCTTTTGTTGTATTAGCTAATTAGGCTAATGACCTATCAGACGATAGATCTAATTATTCTGTAGATTCAATCTGAGCCGACTGTCTGTTGATAGGGCCAAATGATCAACAAGCTATTTCTATTTTTGGTTGCTATTATTATAATTTGGGGGGGCCATAATGGACAATCAATTCTCTGGTTATGAACATTGCGCCGCTCTGTGGAATCAAGCAGAGCAGACCACTCCGACTTGTTCTAATGGACTGAGATTTGGTCTAATCATTGAGACGTGTTGTGTTTGAACGGATGATCTGCCAAGAATGAAATCATTTTGTTTTGTTTGGAGCCCTGTTAAGTGTATGGTTATAACAATCGAAATAATCTAGGCCTATACAATATCTAGTAGAGTTTCCCTTTTGCTAATTGGCCGTTATACAAATGGGGTGGGAGTGAACTGGGAAAGTAAATTGACAATTTTCCCTTGCCGAGTTTTTAAAAATATTGAATTAAGCCATGCAGGCGCTGCTCATTGGGATGCTTCGTAAGAACACTGACATGAATGAACATCTCAAGCAGCCAGCCTAAGATCAGCATTTGTGCATAATGTTTTTTTGTATTCGCTAATAATATAGCACTTAAATAAAATACAAATGTTTTTATTTAGACTGCTAATTTCTCTACTAATTCATGTTTTACATTAGGAGACGGATGCTAAGCACCTTGTTATGCCACAACCCTGCATCTGTACAGGGGGGACATTCTTAGAGAGCTGCAATTGTGAGTGGGGGGGGGGGACACTTTTACCCCTCATGTCTTGCTTGTTATATGTGCTTATTGTGTTATGTTGTCTTGTGTTGTTATTTTGTTTGTCTTTCCTGTGTTTATTATGTCACTCCTAAGATGATTATGAAGTTGAAAATGAAATGCTCAAATACAACTTTGTGAGCCATAATGTCAATGGTTTGGATAGCACTTTGAAAAATACAAAAATGTGGTGTTATTTGAATAAAAAGAGAGTAGACAGCTTTTCTACAAGAGACTCATCTCTTACCACCTGCTCATGAGCAACTTTGACTTGGATGGGTTGAAAGTTTTCTATTCCTCTTTTACATCCGACACTAGAGGTGTTGCCATCCTGATTAGACAAAATATGTATTTTTCCCCAGAATAAATTAAGTCTGAGGTCATCTTACTAAACTGCTACTTCCCTAATCAGGATGACCCCAAGTGTGTGGGGGGGGGATTTTATTTGTATTTTGGATGCCAATTTTGATAAATCATCAACTAATGTCCAATCATTGTCCAATATGTCTCAAGATTTGGGACTTCAAGAAGTATGGAGCACAACATCCTAATGAAAGGGTCTTTTTTATTCTAGTGTACACAAATCCTATTCAACAATACATTTGTTCTTTGTTCCATAAAACATTTTTCTCCAAGATTTCAAATTGTGTTTATTATCCTAGAATCCTATCTGGCCACTCTGTCCTGTTTTTTGCAATTGAATTTGCCGAACCTCCTGTGACACCAAAGTCTTGGAGATTCAACATATCACTACTAGCAAATCATGAATTAATTGATTATGTTCATTTGAAGTGCACAGGAACACAGCAGTATGCCTTGAAAGGTCTGGGATACCCTGAAAGCGTACTTTAGAGGGAACAACATAGCATTTGCTTCTTCTCTAAAAAGGAAAACAAAAGATGAATTCAAATACATTGAAAAGGAGATAAAACACTTGGAGAATCTCCATTCGGTTACTAAAGAATCTATCACACTTCGCCAACTAGAGAATTAAAATATGAGATACAACACCTTGAAATACTCACTCTATAGAACTATCTATTTTAAAAACAAAACAAAGATATGTAGAACAAGGTGAAATGGCTGGCAAGTTACTGGCTTGGCAAATAAAGAAAGAAACAGAAGAAAGGGTGGCTGTAACGTCTGCTTCCAACTCACACTCTCAATCATGTAGATCCCCTGAACGCAGCTCACTCTCCAGATCCCAATCACCTGAATTCTGATCACCTGTTCACACACCTGTATGTCATTATCACACACTATTTAGTTCAGTTCTTTGCATCCCATCATTGTGAGGTATTGTTGTTTTGTGACACACTTCTATTCGGAGATCTGTTTTTTAAAATATTTTTTATATATTTAAAAAAATGTAACTGTAATTTAATCCTCCTGTGTATTGTAATTTAGGCCTGCCTCACTAACGATGCCTTTTGCCTATTCCCTGCCTGTACTTTAGTCTATCGGATTTCCTGTTATCAACCTACAGTGTGACCTCCCGGATGACGTTACTAGCCTTTTCCCTGCCTGTACTGTTGCCTTTTTGGATCCCCTGTGTATGACCTTCTGCCTGCCCCTGGACCCAGCTACCTGCCTCCTCCTGTGGTCCTTTGCAATAAACACCTGCTGAGCCCTGCGCTTGAAACCAACTCTCTGTCTCCCATCGTGTTCATTACAATGGCAGTGTTAAAAAAAAATGGCAGTGTTAGAATCAACAGTAGATCCACTTCAAATTAATGAAACGTTTAGACTATTCTATGAAGACTTGTACTCATCTAGTTTGCAATGTAACTTAGACTCTTTAATACCTTCCTGAAAGATATCAATATACCAACTTTATAACTTAGGGCTAGGGGTCCCGGGACAACTTCCGGTGAAACTGGAGGGTGCGCATTTCACGTAAATAATATGGTTTTTAAACATTTATGTACATATGTGTCTTATATTGGCTGAAAGCTTACATTCTTGTTAATCTAACTGCACTGACCGATTAACAGTAGCTATTACAGCGAAAACATGCCATGCGATTGTTTGAGGATGGCGCCCCAAATCAAAATATTTTTCCACTGGCACAGGTTTCATACATTCACAAATAACGATTAAATATTCACTTACTTTTTGAAAATCTTCCTCTGATTTTTCATCCAAAGGGTCCCAGCTATAACATGTAGTGTCGTTTTGTTAGATAAAATCCTTCTTTATATCCCAAAAAGTCAGTTTAGTTGGCGCCATCGATTGAGTAATCCACTCGTTCAACACGCAGAGAAAGGAATCCGAAACTCTACCCCTAAACTTTGTTTCAACAAGTCAAAATACATTTCCAGTTACTCCTCAGATACCCTAAAATGTAATGAAACTATAATATTTCTTACGGAAAGAAGTATGTTCAATAGGAAACCGATTTTAGCAGGTGCGTAATGTCTTCATAGCGCGCGCAAACACGAATTTCCAAGACTGTGTCCTTCTGCTAAAACTGATATTTCTTATTCATTTTTTAAGTTACAAGCCTGAAACCTTGAACATAGACTGCTGACACCCTGTGGAAGCCATATGAATTCCATCCAGGGAGCTAATTTTCAATATGACCTTTCTCTTGAATTTATAAGAGGTTGGTCTCAAAGAAATAATAATTCTAGTTGGTTTTTCTTTGGATTTTCTCCTACCATATCTATTGTGTTACATTCTCCTACATTATTTTAACATTTCTACAAACTTCAAAGTGTTTTCTTTCCAATGGTACCAATTACATGCATATCTTGGCTTCAGGGCCTGAGCTACAGGCAGTTTACTTTGGGCATGTCATTCAGACAGGAAGTGGAGAAAAAAGGGGCCTAGCCCTGAAGAAGCAAGGCTAAATTTAGATCAAGACATTACTACTGAGGAGCTATCAGATGTTATGGGTTCCCTCCAAAATGGAAAGGCATTGGGATTAGATTGGTTACCTATAGAATTCTATAGACAATTCTCTGAGTGGTTGATGCCTCTTTTTCTCCCTATGATCAAGGTCTGTCTAGAGTAAAAAACAGCTTCCTCATACTTTACATTTTGCAGCTATTACTTTACTGAAAAAATAAAGATTAAGATCATACATTGTGCTTCTCCCATAGACCAGTCACTTTTATGTTGATTATAAATTGATTGCTAAAATATTAACTCTGCGCCTACCGTCACATCCACACAGACCAAACTGGTTTTCTGCAGGGTCGTCTCTCCTCTGATAATTTAAGTTTAAATTTAAGTTCTTTTTCATGCTAATGATCTTAAGACCCCAAATGTTGTAGTGTCCCTTGAGGCTGAAAAAGCATTTGAGAGTGGAATGGAATTACCTTATGTCTGTATTGTCAAGGTTTAATTTTAATCCACTTATTTATCTCATGGATTCAAAATCTTTATAATTCACCAATGGCAGTACTGTAGTAAAAAACAACAGCCAATATTCACCCCCCTTCCTGTTGTCTCGAGGGACAAGGCAAGGCTGTCTGGCCAGTGCAGGACTTTTTGCTATGGTCATAGAACCCCTTTCCGCCATGTTTAGAGCACATGGCCAAATTAAATTAATTACAATTGGAAAAGAATACCATATTGCATCATTATATGCAAATGATGTCTTGCTCTATCTCCAAGACCCCTCATACTAAATTCCAGTCCTCCTGTCATTGCTTGAAGAGTTTGGTAAACTATCTTATTACAAAGTCAATTGTTCCAAGACAGATATTATGTGTATATCTACCTTCAAACCCGAACCTTTACAAGACCAAATCAAATGGAAATGGTCCTTGATGTATACCCATATACGGTCTGATATACCACAGATTTCACTCAATTGATTATAAACTGGGTAGTTCGAACCCTGAATGCTGATTGGCTGACAGCCGTGGTATATCGGACCATATACCGTGGGTGTGACAAAACATTTATTTTTACTGCTCTAATTATGTTGGTAACCAGTCTACAATAGCAATAAGGCACCTTATGGTTTGTGGTATATAGCCGACATATCACATCTAAGGGCTGTATTCAGGCACTCTGCGTTACGCTGTGCATAAGAACAGCCCTTAGCCGTGGTATACTGGCCATATACCACAACCCCTCAAGCTTTATTGCTTAATCAAATCCTCTGTTCTCATCGAGCTCATTAATGAAAATGTTCATATTTGAAGATGGCAAAAAGGCCAGTCTCTTTGGCACATGACATGGAGTACAGGGGGTGGATTAGCTAAAGAGACTGGTACCCAGGGTAACTGCCTTCCATTTTTAAAGACATTTATTTTCATTGTTAGAGAGGCCACTTGAGTATCTGGTCAATGTCAAGGATAATCTCTAGTCACACACTGACACATTTCAGGTATCTCAATTTGCCCATTCGTTGGGGATGACAGGTTTACTGTTGCCTTGTTCTTCTATTATTTATCTTAATCTCTCTCTGCATTGTTGGGAAGGGCCGTAAGTAGGCTAAGCACTTCCCTTTAGTTTACCTGTTGTTTACAAAGCAGGTAACAAATACAATTTGAATTGTACAACTTGAGTCATTTTGTATTTTATTTCAAAACCACGATGTTGTTTGAAGACTAATATACATGGTATGTAAATTAAACTAAACAAAAACAAACAGATTCCTATACTTTATTATATTTTGATGCACTTGTGTAGGAATTTCTTCTCATATTTCCCTCTGCAGTTGAATGGAGCTATTTGATAGCTTACAGTAAACAAGGGGTTAGTTAAATGTGGACCAAATGTATGGAATGCTGAGGGTAAAGTGCAGCACAAGCGCGGGACTTGTGGCGCGACGTTTCAGCGCTCCATGGGAGGACTGTCGCGCCAAATCGCTCTCAACAGGTTATGGATTGCGTTTGGGGTCGGGACAATAGCCTTTAGGAAAGAAGAACGAGATGGCCAAGTGTTGTGGATTTTGTGGTTATTTTTGTATTCCGAGATTTAACCTTAAAGGGGCAATAATCAATTTTAACTACAAGAACTACAAGAAAGCTTTCCCCCGCCCCTGTTTCGGTAAAAAGCTTGGGCAGAAAAATGAAACCACTCTCAAATTCATAGACAGAGCTATGGATGCAAGGACTGACCATCCATGATATCACAATTATAGTTTTAACCATGTTTTGAGGCTATATAGCGTTTGTTAACATTTACTTTGTTTACCAACATTGGAGTAAAACAAGCTTATATTTTTGGTTCTGAGGGGCTACTACAGTTGAACTAAGCTCATGAGGCATGTATGTATATACTTTTAGAATCCATGGGTAGGCCTACATATCATTTATACGTCCACAAATTGATATAGCAACTTCAGATTCCCCCTTTAACATAGGCTAGCCTACTGTGMATATAATTATGCGTATGCTACATTAATTCCGAGGTTGAATATGCAGTTCAGCGCGCTCCTCATATCCCCATGAACGTCAGCCGTGTCTGACAAGCCAAGTGAAACCTGGAGAGAAAGGAAACAGCCAATCAGAGACTTCCAAGACGTTTAAAGGGCTTGTGGGCAGTCTCTCCACCTTTATTATGAGCGTCGAAAAACCTAACAGCACCCAGACTTTTTCATGTATCATTCCGTAAAGCAACTGGCCGGGAATTAAATCATTAGGATTATGCAAAAACGACTGAAATGGATGAAATAATCTGATGGATTTTTAAATGAACAGCTGGATCCTACTTTGGTGAGCCTTCCCCCTCTACTCTTGTTGCTCAGAGGATAGTGCTTTGCTGGAGTCCTTTGAGAATAGAGCACAGGGACCGATCGACAGACGGTTGCAACAGGTGCAAACTGTTCCCGAGCATCATCGCTGACCTGTCATTGAGGTAAGGATATAGGCTATCTGCTGTACTATGATCCTTTTTATTACATTTTCGAATCACGTTTTGACACGTTTGGCATGTTGAGCCAAATAGTCAATTTTTTTATGGTGTGTTTTTAATACTGTAATGGGGGTAGTGGATCAAATTCAAATTTGTATTTGTTTTGTGCAGGACATCTCATTGAACAGTCCTACAAAATTTTCACATTTTTGCGGGTGACCGTCTCGTGCGTCACGCTCAGAATGCCTGTCCTGATGAGTCCGGAGATCGCCTCCAAGTTTAAGGAGAAATGGCTGAAATTACAGCCAGAGAACCAGGACACCGCAGCCGGGTCAGTGCACCTGGACGACAGCCTGACCAGCCTCCACTGGCTTCAGAACTTCTCCATCCTCAGCACTAACTCAGAAAGATCCACCGGCACCGGCGCCGGTTGCCCCTCACAGCACCTGGTCTCCTACCACCAGCGCCTGTACCCCCCGGGCACCGACTCCCCGTCTAGCCCTCCAGCCGGAGACACGGCCGCTACCGGGATGCCTCTCTGCCTCGGGAGCCCCGTTACCTCTGGCAGTAACTCCACCGATGCGCGTTTGGTGAATTATCCACACCACCAAACCACAACATACCCTCACCTCAACCACCACATCACGCAGATCATCCCACCAGAGGAGATTGACTTTAAAACGAACCCCAAAGTCAAACCGCCTTATTCCTATGCCTCTCTCATCTGTATGGCCATGCAGGCCAGCAAGAAGCCCAAGGTGACTCTTTCCACCATCTATAACTGGATCACAGACAACTTCTGCTACTACAGACATGCTGAGCCCAGCTGGCAGGTAAATGACCCGGCTCTCCTCTGTCTCTCTATTATTGATTAGCTAAATGGTGACAGGGAGAGAAGAGAGAGGGAGAAGGGGGAGAAGAAGGTTTGCCACATGCATATTAAACCTGTTGTTTTGTTGTAAGAGTATTAATGCACTTATACAACATACATTTAAAACACATTTATCCTATTATTTCTCATAATCATCCAGTCTAACAGTAACTTGCACTGTATTCTATTATGTATGACACAGCTTGACTAGCCTAGTCATATTCATTTTGATTTACATTTCAAATCACAGAACATCTCTGCAATTTCTACCCTCCAAGAAATCTCTGTCAGGCTTCTTTCTCAGGGGGCCAAGCACAAGTGCTATACTGCTCCAGGGAGGGTCGTGGTGTGTTGTGTGTGGGGTGTGGTGTGGGCTGGTGTGTTTTGTTGCCTGTAGTGTGTGTGTGTGTGTGTGTGTGTGTGTGTGTGTGTGTGTGTGTGTTAATGAGGATCCCTGTGAGAGCTCCCTTGGCAGCCAAGCACGGCTGATCATGTTTGAAATGCACAGAACTCTACACTAGAAAGCCTCATTAGGTGCATTTGCTTTCCTACACAAACAACAACAATACCTCCTCCGCCTCTCCCTTAAATGCCTTTCTCTATCTCTTTCTCCCTCTCTCTATTTGACACACATCATTCATACATTATATTAAATTAGATACACATTTAACATGGATTTAACACATTTGTTTCTTTTCCCCTCGCCCTCTCAGAACTCTATCCGCCATAACCTCTCGCTCAACAAGTGCTTCATGAAAGTTCCGCGGCAGAAGGATGAACCAGGGAAAGGAGGCTTCTGGCAGATCGACCCTCAGTACGCTGACATGTTCGTCAACGGAGTCTTCAAGAGAAGGAGAATGTCCTCCAGCCACTACAACACCGACAGGCAGAGCAAGCTCCTACACAACCAGGAAACTGGCTACCACAGAGCCACTCAGCGGGGCCAAGATGGCTACCACTACCAAGGAGCTGGAGCCGGCAACAAGCGTAAACAACCTTCTCCAAAGCAAAACAGCAAGATGGCGCGGACACCCAAATCCCCACTGTTATCCACGGAGGCACACAGCGCAGATGTAGTTCTGAGGGGAGACTTTGACCTTGTATCTGTGTTTGACGATGTCCTCAGTGGAAACTGCAGTACATTCGAAGACCTGGACATCAACACTGCTCTGAGCTCCCTGGGCTGCGAGCTGGATCTGACCRTGCAGGAGAGGCACTCTGTCGGGCTGGGGAGGTGGTGTGGAGAGGGGGACAACCAGACCCAGACCCATGACTCTTATGGCTACATGGAGCTGAGTGGCTCAGTGGGATGTAATAGTAGTAACATAGGGAACATTTACATTCAACAGCAGCAGCTGAACCAGGATCAGTTGTTACAGACCCACCTGCACCAGTTTGAGGAGGTGACTCTGTTCCCAGAYCAGCAGGAGGTGCACCCCTGGGAGGAGATGAAGGAGGAAGTGCAGGCCATCCCTCAGACTCTGGATCAGGACTTTGGTCTGTGTGAAGGATTCTTCTCAGAGATACAACCCTGGGAGAGGGCTGAGGCCTACCTGTGACAGACCAACCACTGTTGAACCAATGCTTACGCCAGCCCTTAACCAAGCGATTCAGGCCCTAGCCACGATTTCCTTATAGTAAATGCTGGGACAGTGGATTCAGGAGACTGCTGGTCATTCATGTCCTGTCCATGCAGTTCCTTCAGACTGTTGTGGTTTGAAGGAGCATGTTGTATTCGTTTCACAAGACAATGAAACACTATTGGTGTTACCTTCTGRTATGTGCTCCACACTCCAAACAGATATGCACTCTATTGGCTTGTGGGGCAGACCTACATACAGACTACTATTTTTCTACATTAGCATCATGAAATATTATATACATAAAATGTATTTTTTTCTTGTTTGTTTTTGCATTATGTTTTTGAGAGATCTATGCTGTATGTTTATGACTTTATGAATATCTATGTTTCTGGTTTGATCGCTGACTAGAGAAGGCAATGAAGTCAAATGCAGTACTTWGTGTTGGGTCATAGTCAAACCTATTGATCCAATTTCAATGTGTTTTTCAACTAATCAATTTAATATATATATATATATCGATTAGAGTCTGCGATAAGAGCCTAGATGGCCATGTGTCTTGAGTCATAGGCTATGGCAAAGCAGAAAGAGGGACAGAAATGAACTGAAATGCCTCAATCAGAATACCCAAGCATATGCACTTTGAGTYACAACAGGTATGTTTGAGGATAGAAAATATTTCTGCTGTGCATCAGAATGCTTATTTGCCCTTGTTCCATAAAACATGCAATGTCACAGATTCAGCGTGCACACACCATCATTTGACAGCAACACCACAGCCTTCGTAGGCACTTGCGGTTTTGTTCAAGTTTTCAAGTTTTCTGCCAATCTTACATTTGATTGAACTCTGTTAATGAGTCTGTTCAGGATATACTGAGGAAATCTGAATTCTCTCACTGGGTGATTGGCTTCCATTTTGTGATAATGATTACAGATTTTTGATTTATTACGTCAAACTACGATAAATATACAAATGAACAACAATGGACTGTTTTWGTTTTTTGAAAGATGATTCATTTAAAATGGTATGTTGTTTGGGAACACAGATGAAACAATGAAAAGGCTTGTGCTCTAGAAAGGGTTGCTTTTCTTGAGTCAATTGTGAAGATCAGATCAACCTTTATACAATGTCTTCAATGTCATTCTGTTGTTTTTATTTYTACTCTTATAAGTTGTTAAAAATGCAATCATGCCTCAATGCAATAAATGTTGTCAATTTAGATGTTTTATCTCATTCGTTTGCCATATTGCATGTGAAAGTCAAAGATGCAATCCATTGGTCAATAAGGGTCAAGAACAGCTTGTTCATAGATGAGACGATACATAATATCTAATTCTTGCTCAGGCCCAGACTAGCCTGGTCTCTCAGAATTGCAACATCACATTGAACAAATACCTATAACTCTGTTGGGTCTCTGCCAGTATGGTAGGTCGATGTGATCTGGCCAGGATCAGTGCTAGGTTAGGTTATGAGCTGGTGAATAGAGGTTGTACAGGAGCATTATGTACAGGTGGAAAGTTTATAGAATATAATGTGAAAGGAAACCTTGCTCTCTCAGTTCAGATGCTAAACAAAGAAGTCTCTTGCAGTTGGAGCATGAAGAACGGCATATAGGTTATTTTCTATTTCCAGCTGTCTAATTTTGCTGTATTCTTTCATTTGAAAGATGAATGTCTCTCAGCAGTTATGTCGATCAAGTCTATATCCAGAGAACATTCTCTCAAACCAGGTTGGTTTGAACTAAGAGCAACAGTTTTCAAGGATATTACGTCTGTGCCATACACACATGGTTTCTCCCTTCAAATCTCTTTTTAATTGAAAAATCCAAAAAAGGGGAGAAAAATGTGGATTATCCAATCCCATTGGTTCTCCCTCCCTGCAGTTGGAGGTCAGGAGTAAAGATCTTTTGGGATCAGCCAAATATCTCAGATTCCTAGAAACAGCAGGGACTGTGCAAAGAGACAGAATCGTGAGGTTACGTGATTTCACAATTTCCTGAGAGCTGATGATAACTATGCTATATCAGTTACATACCAGCCTGTACCAGTTATTATGTTCCAGTCTCCCAGGAGTCCTGCTTATTCTAATGATAATGATGATGGTGGTGAGGCTGTGTGTGTGCCTTGATGTGTGTGTGTGTCTATGTGTATGTATGTGTGTGTGTGTGGGGGGGTTTGTAAATGTGTGTGTGTGTGAGGTTTAAATATTGGCTCCCATGTTTGAATAGATAACCTTATCTCTATGGAGGCAGGATTCTGCAGCTCTATTCACCCTGGCTCTGAGACCAGCGCTGCCCAGCACGCGGACGCTGTGACTGCAAGACCAGGAACAAGACTCGCCTGTCACAGTGGGCTAATGCTACGCTACTTTATAGCTTCTCTGGCACTGTGTGTGTGTGTGTGTGTTTTTATAGCCCCCCTGGCACTCCATGGACAAACCCTGATTAGCGGGCTGCATACAGACCTCCCTAACACATACAGGACAGGAGGAGGGAATTTGAGAAGTGGGGGGAGTGGCTAAGATAGGAAATACACCTCAATGATCTTTCTAATAGGTTGATGTTTATGTATGACATGTAAATTAGGTTCCATTTGTTCCATTTGACAATATTTGCTCTTTTCATCCATGTGCTTTGCTGTGTTCCTGTGATACAATGATTTACATTATGAAAGACCGTGCTCTTACAAGGTCGTTGTGTCCAAAATTGTAGTCAGAGTGTATGTTTGTGTTTGTGTGTGTGTGTGTGTGTGTGTGTGCCTACATGTCTACGTGTGTCCATGTGTCTGTCTGTCCAGAACACATTACATGTAAAACTCTCAGCAGCCTGTTTTGAATGGGGTTTAGGGATGTTATTGTTAAGCTAAACCCAAAAGCTTTCCTGAAGCAATTAACCATTCTGTCTATGTGACCATGATTAACAAGGGCTGTGTCTTATAACTTCTTCTTCGATCAAAGAGGACAACCACCCATTCTAAATCAACCCCTAGCTACTCTAGGCACCTGAACTATAGGATATAGACGATGGAAGCAAAATGGTGAAAAAAACACCAACTAGTATAATAGGGGTCAAGGTGAAACTATTAACATATTATGAATATACCTATGAAATACTTTCAGGTCTACTCAAGTGCCTAGCAGTTAGGGACTGGGGGTCGATTTGGAATTGGGTACCACCGTTGAACCACTGTATAGTAGTAGTTATGGGGTTATCTATATGCTGCAGAACCGAGAGCTTGAAATGAGAGACATGACATTTATTTTCATGAATCTCATGAATAGCTTATAGTGCTCGCTCATTGTAGAAGATCCTCTCTGTCTATCAAATTGTGCAAAGTATCAGTCCAGTCAGGTCTCATAACTGGCCTATAGTCTGATGAGGCAGTGCAATGGACTGTGGTGTAGGATGGAGTTGGTATGTGCCTTAGTGATGTGTGTATTGGTGGTTGGTGTTTTTTGAGTGTGTGAACTGATGTTCACTCAGGAAAAATTGCCACTATTTTCCAGGGAGTCCCCCGGACTGTTTTCCAGAGGGTATTGGTGTGTGTTGCTACTGCCTATGTCAGTGAAAGGCATTCCTTTCTGTTCCCTGTGGTCACTATGATCTTTGGGTACTATGGGACTAAACTGGCTGCTCAGGGGAGAGAAGGGCGGGGGGCCTGTGAGACTACAGGCTGCTGGCTTTAGAGAGGAGGCCAGCCAGAGGCCAGCATGTCTGGGGTGGGTAAACTGGGCACAGGCGTGGGGGACAAGAGGGACCAGAGGGACACAGTCCTCCTGGACCTCTGCCACACACACTGCCCCATGCCAAACACACACACTGCCCCATGCCAAGCAGCAGAGCAGAGAACAAGTCTGTGCCCAGACTGTCCAAATCCCGCATTGTGTCTGCTGTATAGTTTCTTCGTTCTCCACTCCTCAGACATACATCTCCTGGGAGGTTTTCTCTCACTCTCTGTCCCTCTGGAATTCAGATTCTCAATCTATTCACGGAATGAACTCTGCACTACAAAACTATCAAAGCAACCAACATTCTAAATGAAGGAATAATGTAAAACTAAACAGGTAGACCATGAGAACTGATGTAGATGGGCTTTGACTGGAGAGTGTAGCAGTAGCAGACTGGTCAAATCGCCTTTCTTGAGACACTTCTTTTGGCTTTTCACAGAGATACATTGTCAATCATGGTTAGATTGTCATGATGGAGATCGTCATGGTGGAGATTGTCATAGTGGAGACTGTCATGGTGGATATTATCAAGACAATGAAATGAATGCTTGTATAATACTTCTTAAGTCTCTTGCAAAATACAAATTCAGTAGAATGTGTGTATGTGTGGGGCTCCCTAGTGGCGCAGCGGTCTAAGGCACTGCATCTCAGTGTAAGAGGCGTCACTGCAGTCCCTGGTTTGTATCCAGGCTGCATCACATCTGGCTGTGATTGGGAGTCCCATAGGGCGGTGTACAATTGGCCCAGCGTTGTCTGGGGTCGGCCGTCATTGTAAATAAGAATTTGTTCTTAAATGACTTGCCTAGTTCAATAAAGATTCAATGTGTGTGCCTGTATTTCTATATACCAACTGTGTTATCCTCTTGAAGGCCCTACACTGAGCCTCTCTCTCCCCGCCATCCACACACACTCCATTCTCTCTCTCAGATTACACATACACTGCTCAGGGCTCTTATTTGATTGGCTGGGCTTTGCTTTGTCAAGCCTGGCATCTGGCACACCAGGAGAGCTACGGTACACCTTATACTGGGCTCTGCCTACGCACACATCGCAGGCACGTAACACATATACATACACAATCCATCCCCACCATCATCATCAGTAGCATAAGAAGCGCTCCTAACAAAAAACAGGCCAGTCTAAATCATTTACATCTCTCTGACCCTGATCATGACCTCTATGATCTCACTCCATTGTTGGGAAAGCACCTCTGATTACATAAGGGTGACTGTGTAGTGTGTAACTCTATCTGTCAGGCCTTAGTTAAACTAATCACCTGTTGGTTAAATATGCATGAACTGACTGGTCACCTGTGTGGGGTGTGAATATGCCATGTGCCAAACATCAGGTGTCTTCCCTCAGCTTACCTTACAGTAACCACATCAACATGGTCTTGGAGAGTTAGAAGATTGTAGCAGAGGTGGTTTGCAGGACTCTGGTTGCATGATGACAAACCTGGGCTGAGCTGATTAGATGACTAAGCTATGACAGGTAGAGCCTGCCTGAGAGAGCACACACAGACACTCATGCACACACACACTTTATGTACAAACACACGCATGCACATGCAGGCACGTACAACACACACACGCACACACACACACACACACACACACAACACACACACCACACACACACACACAACACACACACACACACACACACACACACACACACACACACACACACACACACACACACACACACACACACACACACACACACACACACACACACACGAG
>NC_036848.1:40271983-40297912 GCF_002910315.2 Salvelinus sp. IW2-2015
CGTTTCCAGCTACAATAGTCATTTACAACATTAACAATGTCTACACTGTATTTCTGATCAATTTGATATTATTTTAATGGACAAAAAATGTGCTTGTCTTTCATCAACAAGGACATTTCTAAGTGACCCCAAACATTTAAACGTAGTGTATGTCAGATACTTTCAAATATGCATGATGAAGGTAATTGAGGTGCTATTGGAGTTTGTTATTTTTGAACTATTCCATTGGTTCCATTGCACTGGGCAGAACTAACCAAGCACAGCTCAAGTATCTGAAAGTATTTTTACATTATGCATTTGACCCAGGTTTGGTAGATATATAACGACTATTAGGTGGTGTTTGTGTATTTGGTCTGATAATGCATGACTAGGGAAACATTATCCTAGCTAGCACTGCCACCATCCTTCAACAGGGTGACAGGGTTTGTGACCTGTCTCTTATACACATCTAGATGTGTATAAGAGACAGGTGTGTGTGTGTGTGTGTGTGTGTGTGTGTGTGTGATTACCAGTAAAACAAGAAGAGATGCCAAACACACAAGGTGGTCTTCCAAAGACCCTTACAGCCCTGAGAGACAAAGAACAGACAAACAAAGGGATACAAGAGAGGAGAGAAAAGAAAGGCTACAGGGATGAAAAGAGAGAAAGGTCATGTCAGTGAGCCTTGAATCTGATTTCTAGTAAACATGTCAAATCAAATCAAATTTTATTGGTCGCATTCACATATTTTTCAGATGTTGTCGCAGGTGCAGCGAAATGCTTTTTATTTCTAGCTCCAACAGTACAGTAATACCAAACAATACAATACAAAACAATACACATAAATCCCACAAATGTAAATTAAGAAATTAAGAAATATCAGAACAAGCAATGTCAGAGTCCACATGTATGTGTGTGTTGAGGGTTTGGGTTACCAGATGACCCCACAGTGTGTGCCAGAGGAGAGCAGGACACTGGTGATAATGTATTTCTTTTGTGTTGAAGTAGTACAGAGAGAAACGGAGAAGCGTTGAGAAAAGGAGGAAAGGAAGAGTCAGTTTCCTCTCTTCCCTCTGTTTACTGTCCTTTTCCCTCCCTCTCACCCTCTCAGTGCTGTGAGTAAACACCAGGGGAGAACGACTGCCCCCTCTCATTTAGGCCACGGAAGTTGAAGGCCGACCACGGTACTGCAGGCATTGTTAGCAGAAAAAGGATCACTCATTATAGTGAATGGAAAAATGGCGGTCTTCGTGTAAGTAAAACATTTTTTAGAAGACAATCATGGTACCAATAATTTATTCTAATACACCAGATGAATGTCCTTCAACCAATAAAAAAATGTATAAAAAATTGCACACAGAAGAAGTTATAAGGATATTTTAGTTGCTAATGGCAGCTTGCAGTACCCAGTTGGTATTCAACTAGAGCAGCTCAATGAGAGGGGGCAGCACTCAGGTAGTCTGTAACGTCACTTTCTGGATTAGCTCAAACTACGCATGTTACGTCTCCATGAGATGCCATCTTAACTGACTTCATTTGGTTTCAATGCAATATTGAGTCTTCGCATAGGAATGAATGGTGTCATGTGATCGATGGCTTTGTCCATTCATACAGACAATCATTGGTACACACAGGCCCCCTCCCCCACCCTCAACTCCACATACACAAACCTTTACTGATTACCTCACAAAAGTCAAGCTTCTCTGAGTGGTTTAAAGTGGAACTGACAGCATTTTAACTACTTTGCAGACAAAAAGACATTCCTAATATCAATAAAACATTTCAAATGTCCAGTTTATGCTTCAAAACCAACTTCATAAGAGGTTTCAGATTCAGATTCAGAGATTCAGAGATGTAGATTCAGAAAATGTTAAGTCTCGACTTAAAAAAAAAAAAAGTCCTCCGAAACATGATCCGCCAAACCGSGCTTCTTATCTCCCGCCGGCTTAACCTGGAAGCCAGCTGCACCAATGTGTCTGAGGAAACACCATTCACCTGACGACCGAGGTCAGCCTGCAGGCGCCCGGCCCACCACAAGGAGTACTAGAGCGAGATGAGCCAAGAAAAGCCCCTCTGGCCAAACCCTCCACTAACCCGGACGACGCTGGGCCAATTGTGCGCCGCCCTATAGGACTCCAGATCACGGCCAGTTGTGATACAGCCGGGGAACAAACCAGGGTCTGTAGTGATGCCTCTAGCACTGGGATCCAGTGCCTTAGACCGCTGCGCCACTCGGGAGCGCCTGGCTTCGGTGGCTACAGCTAGAGATGCAGGTGTCATTTGGTTACCTAGCAGGAAATGTGAATCGCTGAGAAAACACCATTCACCTGACGACCGAGGTCAGTCTGCAGGCGCCCGGTCTCAACGTCAACAGTGAAGAGACGACTCCAGGATGCTGTCCTTCTGGCAGAGTTCAGTGTCTGTGTTCTTTTGCCCATCTTAATCTTTTCTTTTTATTGGCCAGTCTGAGATATGTATTTTTCTTTGCAACTCTGTCTAGAAGGACAGCATCCCAGAGTCGCTTCTTCACTGTTGACGTTGAGACTGGTGTTTTGCGGGTACTATTTAATGAAGCTGCTTGTTGAGGACTTGTGAGGCGTCTGTTTCTCAAACTAGACACTCTAATGAACTTGTCCTCTTGCTCAGTTGTGCACCGGGGACTCCCACTCCTCTTTCTATTCTGGTTAGAGACAGTTTGCGCTGTTCTGTGAAGGGAGTAGTACACAGCATGGTACGAGATCTTCAGTTTCTTGGCAGTTTCTCACATGAAATAGCCTTCATTTCTCAGAACAAGAATAGACTGACGAGTTTCAGAAGATAGGTCTTTGTTTTTAGCCATTTTGAGCCTGTAATCGAACCCACAAATGTTGATGCTCCAGATACTCAACTAGTCCAAAGAAGGCCAGTTTTATTGCTTCTTTAATCAGGACAACAGTTTTCAGCTGTGCTGACATAATTGCAAAAGGGTTTTCTAATGATAAATTAGCCTTTTAAAATGATAAACGTGGATTAGCTAATACAACGTGCCATTGGAACACAGGAGTGATGGTTGCTGATAATGGGTCTCTGTACGCCTATGTACTGTAGATATTCCATTTAAAAAATCTGCCGTTTCCAGCTACAATAGTCATTTACAACATTAACAATGTCTACACTGTATTTCTGATCAATTTGATATTATTTTAATGGACAAAAAATGTGCTTGTCTTTCATCAACAAGGACATTTCTAAGTGACCCCAAACATTTAAACGTAGTGTATGTCAGATACTTTCAAATATGCATGATGAAGGTAATTGAGGTGCTATTGGAGTTTGTTATTTTTGAACTATTCCATTGGTTCCATTGCACTGGGCAGAACTAACCAAGCACAGCTCAAGTATCTGAAAGTATTTTTACATTATGCATTTGACCCAGGTTTGGTAGATATATAACGACTATTAGGTGGTGTTTGTGTATTTGGTCTGATAATGCATGACTAGGGAAACATTATCCTAGCTAGCACTGCCACCATCCTTCAACAGGGTGACAGGGTTTGTGACATCACCAAGGCAAGCTCAGGCTTGCTCAGCCAGCCCTCCCAAGGTCTGAGGCATGAGGACACACACACACACACACACACACACAGACTCCTCTAATCACAGACAGACCCTGACGGTGCCCGGCGACAAAATTACAACTTGCTTGATTTGGATGGAGTGTGGCTCTTCAGACTAAGCAATCATTTATTGCCTCCACCAGCTACTAAAGAGGCCTAAACTCTCCAACCAGCCTGACTGACCTCCAAAACCCCACCAAGGAGTCACTTCTAACCTCTTTGTCTCAACTCCCCCACACAACTCAACATTATACTGTATTCACGTTTCCCATTCATGCCATTAGCACACTGAGTCAGTACACTAGTGGTGAGACAGAGAGAGAGAGAGAGAGAGAGAGAGAGAGAGAGAGTGTGTAGTATGCATTTCCTTGGTTACGTTAGAATGTGCATTCACTTCAGACAAAGAAATCTGTTGGCAGATTTGTAAAGATAGGAAAGGTTGTCTGAAGCCTGATGCATGGCGGAACTGCATTTGTTCCTACAGCAGTCCTAGTTAATTTACTCAGTACCAAAACCAGTTGTTTTCCCAATGGCTATAATACCGAAACTAAGCACAAGAATTGGAAGAACATTGCACCCTACGTAGCAATTTATTCATCCATTGTCTATTTCAAATTTAACACTGCACAATTGCAGTCCAACAGCTTTCCTGTCCATTCAAGAGTGCACAGTCAGCACATAAAACCAATAGCCGCACCATCCTGTCCCAAACCGTCCCGGTCCTCCATTTTACATCCACCAGACACAACAAGCGTGGTCTGAATCTTTACTATGGCCTATACATCCAACCCAGACATCCACCACCCCTTTACAGCTCACAATGGGTTGGCCCAGTGAATGAAGCTGCCAGGAGCCCACAGCGGCCTGGGCTATAGCTGGGTAGACGGTCTCCCCAGGTCGGCCATTGTGATGATAAGTGAGGCCTGAATGGAATGGGACGAGCAGGACACATATAAAACAGAGGAAAGATAAAGGGTAAGAGAAGAGCGGGCGAGAGGGAGGTGAGACAACAAACAACCACCGCAGAGATAGATCGGATAGGACGGATAGAACACAGAGTTCCCCTGACCTAATAACAAGGGTTCTGTTCTCGTGGTTTTTGGGGTTAGGGAAGTGATCTTGGTGGGGTGGCAGGTAGCCTAGCAGTTAGAGAGTTGGGCCAGTCATTGAACGGTTGGTTGCTGGTTCAAATACCAGAGCTAACAAGGTGAACAATCTGTCCATGTGGCCTTGAGCAAGACCCTGCAAGACCCTGCAAAACAACACATTTCACTGCACCCCATCCGGGTGTATGTGACATTAAAAAGAACATCTTGAGGTAAATACAGGTTAATTGATTTATTTTATTTGCCAGTTAAAAAAACATGTTTTTAAAATGTATGTACAGTTTTAAAAACATGACAGGTATATCACAAAAAAAGTAAGACTTATTTCCATTGTGGTCCCTATTACAATGTTTTGGACGGTTTGTGTAAAAAAAAGAGACAGAAAGAGTGTACCTGCTCTTTTAGCTGTACTGAAAGGACAAAGACACCGAGACAAAGACAATAAACACAGAGCTTGTCAAGGCATCAGGAAGTAAAGGGTTATAACCTGCTCTATAATCCTCAACCATTAAGGTTCCAAACACATGTCATTTTCTTAACCCATTTAGTGACTAAATAACAGCATAGGTTTCAAGTATCATGCTAGCTAGTCTTGGATGTTAGCCTGAGAGAAGTTACTGGAGAGACYGGTGYGACGAAAGTAATACAACGTAAACTGATGATCTGAATAACATTTAKAATTGTTTAAGCTAYGGCCATTGTCTCCTCTAGTTCATTTTGCCTTTATAATGTTAGCAAAATATCAACAAGTGACTGGATGTTTGAAAATTATACATGACATCATTAGAATTATGCCTTAATCAATTGACTTGATGGATCAGCTTCTGACATAAGCTTTTATCGACAGGTTAGTGGTTAAAAATATATATCTTTATGACAGTGGAGGCTTCTCTGAGGAGGAAGGGGAGGACTATCCTCCTCAGTGAATTTCATACAAATTAAAACATTTAAAAAGTTATCCTTTTTTAGATAAAACTATACTAAATATAATCACATGTCACCAAATAATTGATTATAACACACTATTTTGCAAAGGTCTACAGTAGCCTCAACAGCACTCTGTAGGGTAGCACCATGTGGTAGCCGGAGGACAGTTAGCTTTCATCCTCTGAGTACATTGACTTCAATACAAAACTTAGTTCTCACTGGGTTCTCACCATCGTTCTCACCCACTTCCGTAGATTTACACAGTAATTATGACAACTTCCGGAGGACGTCCTCCAACCTATCAGAGCTCTTGCAGCATGAACTGACATGCTGTCCACCCAATCAAAGGATCAGAGAATGAATCTACTACAGAAAGCATAAGCTACAGCTAGCTAGCACTGCAGTGCATAAAATGTGGTGAATAGTTGCCTCAAAGAGAGAGAAAGAAAATAGTTGAACAGTTTCTAACAAATGAATTTCTTCCTAAATGAAGCAGAAGCGAGAGAGAAATAYAGAGAGAGATTTCATTTTTTTTCTCACTTTCAGTGATGGGGACTGGCTGATCCTGGCTCTCACACATTCAATATAGTGATGTAGGGTGATTTTCTACAGGTCAAAAGATTTTGAGAGAAATAATAATATGAGCATTCATCCAAATCTACAGCAGCTTTCCTGCGTGTGTCTGCGTGTGTCTTGCGGTGTGTATGTCGTGTGTGCTCTCCATTTCTCTTGTTGCTGTATTTTTGTCTGCGTGTGTGGTGTGTGCTGTATCTGTGTGCACCTCCATTTCGTTGTGTTTGTCTGCTGTGTGTGCACCCATTTTCGTTTGCGTGTGTTCTCGTGTGTGTGTTGTGTGTGTCTGCTGTGTGTGCACCCATCGTGCGTGTTGTTTTTCTGCGTGTGTGACCCATTTCGTGCGTGTGTCTGTTGCTTTGTGCATACTTCCCATTTCGTGCGTGTGTGCACCCATTCGTGCGTGTGTCTGCGTGTGTGCACCCATTCGTGCGTGTGTGCACCCATTCGTGCGTGTGTCTGCGTGCCTGCATAAATTTGAATGCATGCGTTTGTGTGTTTGTTCTGTTCCCAGTGCTGAGTCAGAAAGGGACAATATATTAAGCCTGACCAGGGATACGGACCGCTCCTCAGTCCAGGCAGGTCTCTACTTGCCCTGTTCACTGATGGTTTTACACAGGACACATAATATAACAATTGGCTGCCTGCTTCTTCACAACTATTGACCCATCACACAGTACAGTCAGTGGAACACAGCCCAGGTGGACAAGACGTTCTAGTTCTTTAGAACAGGAGCTCAAGTGGACATTCCATTCTGGAGTGACGTCATACACCATGATGGATGGAAATATTTCTACTTCCTCTACACGGTTCAACATAGATGTGCTGAATCACCTGTGTGTTTGAAAGGATGTGAATATATTAGTACACTGATTCCCTCTCTTCTCCTCGCCTCTGCTCTCATCTTTTGAAAATAAACTATTAGAGACATAAGGTCCGCTGTACTCTCTGACCTTACCCATAATGCATCTGTCCTATAAAGGGCACCCAAATCGCTCTCTGTGTGTGTGATTAGAAACAGAGGACCAGAGAGAAGGGGCTTAGGGGATCAGGGCCAGGGCCGGGAGGGACGTCTGTAGGGCTGCTGGGGGACACAGGGACTTGGCAGGGCGGGTTCTGGAGCTGACAGGTGAGGGGTGAAGGAAAGGAGGGGGACAGCAGGACAGGAGGGTGTTTTTTGAATGTGCACCCMTTTAAGAGCAGATGCATATTCTTAGTACACACACTCTCCTCTCRGTGTGTCTCCTCTCTGCCAGAGGGAAGGGGGACAGTCAGTCACACAAGAACAACAAACTGAGAAAAGAGAACCAGTGTGGATACGCTTAGCTCAGTGTTGTCTTAGTGCTCAAACTCCCTCCTCTCTCTCTTCCAGGGGGAAGTGGGCCAGTCAGTCACAGCCCAGGTGGCAGATAGGCCAAGTGGGATTCAGGCTATTATTATTCACAATAATACTGTGTCATTGGAGGGGGTGGAGTTGGGCTCASACAGGTGCACTGTGGACCCTCTCCCATCCCCCTCACCTGGGCTAAGAGCCTGGGGGCCTGGTGTGTGTGTGTGTGTGTGTGTGTGTGTGTGTGTGTGTGTGTTGCTCCAAGCACAATGAAGAAAGAGAGCCTGTCAGTGACCACCTGCCGAGCAGCTGTCAGGGTCCAGTTTCAGGGTCGGCTTTCCAGCCAGGGAGGCAGTAGCACACCCACCTACCTGCCTGCCTGCCCATATATCCATCTATCTATTCATTTATCAATCCATCCCTTCATCCATCCATCCATGTCTTTTCACGCCTGCTACGGTAGGTTAGTTAAACCCTATCCTTAAACTAAACCGACAAGGTTCTTATACCATGAAGCAACAAAAATGAAAATATATGTTTTTCTTGAATAAAAGCTGAACAGTTCAGGTCAATTTGTTTCTTCCACCACTAAATGGTGGGCAAATATCATCATGAATCAATCTAATGTTCTTTCCAGAATAATGTCACTGCAT
Organism: Salvelinus sp. IW2-2015; assembly: GCF_002910315.2. Classification (NCBI taxonomy): domain Eukaryota; kingdom Metazoa; phylum Chordata; class Actinopteri; order Salmoniformes; family Salmonidae; genus Salvelinus; species Salvelinus sp. IW2-2015. The sequence goes on from NC_036848.1 coordinate 40,280,148, forward strand.
GTTTAATTCTCAGTTAATCACCTGCATTCTTACAGTATGCCACAAGATCAAATCAGGCAAAGTTGTGTTTGGAATGTTGACATGGTTAAAAGGGGGATACTGTTGAAATTCAGTTTTATCTCCTAAATTGGAGCAATTTGACTAAATTATCATGCAGACTTGATTGTTGAATTATTGTGAAGTAGTCCTGATCGCGTCAATTTCCCAATAACCTTAATTAATCGATATAGCCAAAGTTGTGCTTTCTAGTATAACAAGAGTTTACTGGGCAGTGGGCACCAGTGGGTGGAGAGACTAGCCGGTGTGACAAACAGGGAAAAACATTTCTGTTTGCAGTAAATGTTTTCCGCAGGTTATTTAATTGATTCCAGTTTCTATTCATTAAGCAGGTAAAGTTCCATTTAGAACATTGACATGGTTAAAAAGAGATGCAGTTCAAATTCCCTTTTATAAGAGGTCAAATATTTACTTTATTAGTCTATACGGGACGGAAATTTATTTTCAATCCCTCCGATATGCACACACAATTACACACAAACAATAAGTTAGAGAGGCTGGAGCAGTTTCAATTGTACCAATTTAACTAAATGAACTACCCATACAATGGTTCGCTAAGTCCCAACAACTTGAGTCCAAATTGAGTTCAAAGTCCCTAACATTTGAGTCAGTCCTATAGAGGCCCAAAGTCCCTAGTGTTTGAGTCAGAGTCCTATAGAGTCCCAAGTCCCTAGTGTTTGAGTCAGAGTCCTATAGAGTCCCAAGTCCCTAGTGTTTGAGTCAGAGTCCTATAGAGTCCCAAGTCCCTAGTGTTTGAGTCAGAGTCCTAATAGAGTCCCAAGTCCCCTAGTGTTGAGTCAGAGTCCTATAGAGTCCCACAGTCCTAGTGTTTGAGTCAGAGCTATAGAGTCCCAAGCCCTAGTGTTTGAGTCAGAGCCTATAGAGTCCCAAATCCCTAGTGTTTGATCGTCCTAAGAGTCCCAAGTCCCTAGTGTTTGAGTCAGTCTATAGATCCGCAAGTCCCTAGTGTTTGAGTCAGAGTCCTATAGAGTCCAAGTCCCTAGTGTTGAGTCAGAAGCCTATAGAGTCCCCAAGTCCCTAGTGTTTGAGTCAGAGTACTCATAGAGTCGCCAAGTCCCTAGTGTTTTGAGTCAGAGTCCTATAGAGTCCCCAAGTACCCTAATGTTTGTAGTTAGAGTCCTATAGAAATCCAGTCGAGTCGTGAGTCCCCTTGATAGGCCTAAAAGCTGCGGTACGCAATCTTTTAAGTTCCATTTAATAATGTAGAAAGCTAGCTGACTTACGGTGTTGCACATTAGTAGGGCTAGCTAGCTAATACAGTAGCTACTGCAGTGAATTCAGCAAGGGAGAAAGATTTTCTGACAACATCACTACTGGTCAAGTCTGAGTTCTGGACTCAAGTACTACAACACTGCGTTGCGCTATCTGATGTAAGACAATGGCTTAGGATTGGAAAGACAGACATAACATTTCCACAATGGTTATTCTATGGATGGCGTGATTAATAARGTAGGCAGCAGGTAGCCTAGTGGTTAGAGTGTTGGACTAGTAACCGAAAGGTTGCAAGATCAAATCCCCGAGCTGACAAGGTACACATCTGTCATTCTGAACAAGGCAGTTAACGCACTGTTCCTAGGCCATCATTGAAAATAATAATTTGTTTTTACATTTAAGTCATTTAGCTGACGCTCTTATCCAGAGCGACTTACAATTTGGAAAGTTCATACATATTCATCCTGGTCCCCCCATGGGGAATGAACCCACAACCCTGGCGTTGCAAGCGCCATGCTCTACCAACTGAGCCACACGGGACCACTCATTCTTAAATGACTTGCCTAGTTAAATAAAAAATTAAAGTGGGTATGTATTGTGAAGGGTGACTAATGTCCAAATAAGACACAGACAGAGAAAATTAATAAAACATTTACTTGGATAGAGTGAGAGAAAGAGGTAAAAAGGCCAGACAGCATGTCCTTCTCTTTGATCCATATGACCCAGTGCAGTTTGCTAATCAGACAGAGGTCATCTAGTCGGCTGATGTGGAGAGGGAAAGGAAGGGGTATTGCCCACTTAAAATCAAATTAGCATCTCCATAGGGCCATGGATGGAGGAGAGGGAGGGGAGGATGGGAAGAGAGAGGCTGGGTGAATTTAACAGCACTGTGTGCCCGCCTCAGCTGTTCAGCTGTCTTAGAGAGAGAATGGGAGAAAAACAAAGAGAGCGAGAGAGACGTTTTGGGGGGGAGAGGTATACGATAGAAATTACATACAGTTGAGAGGAGAAAGTGATTCAAAACTAGTCCCATCTAAAAGGGCTGGATGGGTGAAAGTAATATGGCATTCAATCTACAGGCAGAGAAGGATCTGTAGGGTGAGATTCATGGAATAGCTCCTAAACATACTACATAGCTATTATACCTTGGCTGCAAATAAGGGTTTGTCATATTCAGCTTTTCATCGACAGTAGGCTTGAGTGGAGTCGACGCACTGATTAACTTTGAATTACAGACTCAGTGTGTGTGTGTGTGTGTGTGTAAGGGCTGGTGACTCAAGGAGAGGGGGGTGGAAGAGAGAATTAGTAAACGACAAAAGAGAGAGGACTTGAAGTGCACCATAAATTACAGACTGTGTGTGTGCTGTCTCTTATACACATCTAGATGTGTATAAGAGACAGGTGTGTGTGTGTGTGTGTGTGTGTGTGTGTGTGTGTGTGTGTGTGTGTGTGTGTATGCGTGGGAAGAGGCTGGCGACTCAAGGAGAGGCAGAGAGAATTAGTCAACGACAAAAGAAATGTCTTGAAGTGCACCATTAAGAGTTGTGTGGTATAAACATATCACATTTAAATCATGAGGCCAGAGCCATGGAACAACATAGGTCTGTAGTCGACATTAGCCTACAAATCCCCTAGCAGAGACAATGTGGATAACACAGAGTACTAGAAATGTTTCTATGCACACAATGTGTGCATTATATATCTTACTTTAAGAGCCATTCAGACTAAGTTTGTTTAAGGGTATATGATGACATCAGACATGCATCTTGTGTACGTTACATGTTCCTGATGACAGCCATTTACTCAAAGCAACTCTACCATCTACTGGGGGAAACATGCATGTGCAACAAGGCACAACAGTTTCAGATCCCTCACACACACACACACACACACCCAAGCAACACACACACACATTCACACAACAGAAATAAATTGGACACACAGACAGAAAGCGTCAGTTTGTGTTGCTGTATTGGCAGGTACAGATAAGCAGGTAGCTAAAACGCTACCCTCCAAACACTCACCACCACTTAGACAGCAGTATACATGTTAACCTACAAGTGTTTTGTCTAGTGTAATATAGGGCACACATGACACACTATTCCCTATATAGTTCACTGTATAGAGCAGTGGTTCCCCAAGGGGGGGTGAGGGGTCGGCAGCACCCCCCACACAGAAAAAACACTTGTATATTTGTCATAGTTGAATGCAAAAGGTGCAATTTCAATATTGGGTAGTGCATCATCAGTTCCTCTTGTCACGTCATTGTAGACCTTAGAGAGCTCTTTATAACTTGTCAGAAATGTCCAGATCAACTAACCCATGTCAGCTAATGTTTTTTAGCCCATAGATTTTGTTGTATTTTTTGAGTCACTCAAATATCACATGAAAACACATTAGGCTTGGCAAAATGAATTGCAGGAAATAAGGTTTAAACCTGCAACATTTTCTCTCTGTCAACAAGAGGGGTGTGAACAGTTTGTGTCGTGAACAATGCTTGTGCCATGGTGAGATGTTCTCCAACGCTGGAAGGGGGCCTGAGTGAAAAGGTTTGGGAACCTCTGGTATAGAGAATAGTGTGCCATCTGAGACTTGGACCTAGATATGGCAGTAATAACCAAGGCACCAGAGGCAGTCATCCTACAGTACTACAGTAATCCCTTTTCTTTCCTGTCAGATAGTTCCCTGTCTGAGGTCATCCAATAAACCAATTAAACTTTTAGTCAGCTTTATGACGTGGGTAGAAAAATACAAAACAAAATCCCTCCACAGCTGTATGTGGTCTGACGGCCACAAAGTGGTGCTGTTGTGTCTGTTTTTAATAAGAGCAGCGGCAAGGCAATAGTCACATTTTACCCCCTTCTCCCCCCCCCCTTTCTCTCTTTAAGTCTTTATGCTTTGAAAGTGACAGGTCACTCGCTAGCAATGTCCATATAAACWAAATCGAATGGAGACAGATCAACAGTTATTTTTCCAAGATTGGCAATCTTCACGTCCAATGTCCTGAACGCTACACCAAATATGGCCGCCGGTCTGGTCCATGCCGTGACGTTGCTTAGAGTCTTGTTCACCAGCCGACCCTTTTGTCCTGCTATCCTGGCGCGTGAGGCTATAGTTCTTTGAGATTGTCCATTCTAGTCATTGCAATTGTACAGTCAAAGGCCGGGTCAGTGGAGGTGGGCGTTGAGGTCGTACTTGTCACAGAACTTGTCAGTGAGGGGAATACAGGTGAGGTACTCACACCACTCACACTTGACCGGGTGGATGTAGAACAGTACAGCCAGCCCTGAGAAGAGACCCAGGAACACCAACAGGAACACACAGATCTGGACACGCTTACGGTACATGTCCGAACGGCCAAAACTGGAAATAATAAGGAGAATAAGATCATAAAATCAAAATTTGTGTTTGACGTATTAAAGGGTATAGCATAACCTTGAGGCCATATTTAATTTCAATGTAATAATAAATTATATAAAAATATTACCCAAAGTAACTTAAAGTTACAGTAAAACATAATATATTCAGGTATATGAGGCCTCAAACCCAGAACCAACTGAGCCATTTAGATCTGAGCCACAATATTTTTTAAGTAGTTCAAAGCGCTTTACATTACATACACAAAAAATCCCCAAAATATGACTAAATCAAACCAGCTCTCACCTGATGTATGGCAGAAAGGCGAAGGAGAGGAAGAGTCCAGAGATGAATCCGGAGATGTGGGCGAAGTTGTCTATCCAGGGCAGCAGGCCAAAGGAGAAGAGAAAGATGACGACACACAACAGCTTGGTGAAAGCCCTCCACGGACGCTCCAGGATCTGCCAGCTCTGGAACAGCTCAACAAACAGACAGGCCAGGATACCAAACTGAGAGCCAGCTGGACCAACCTGGGGATGAAGGGGGAGAGGGAGCAGGAGGACAGAAAGAGAGACACACACATTGTGTCATATTGGCAGTTAAATACTTGTCCTCCTGCCACCTAAGGGACAGCCAGTGTGATGACAACAACACAAAATCAATTACATTTGAGATTCTTATTATATTTGAGATTATACCAGTGATATCACTAGACCTATATGATCAGTGTATCTACAGTACTGTACCTCTGCTCTGTAGGGCAGGAAGATGGCGCTGGCCAGGTTGCCAGTGATGCCAGAGACGATGTAGATGATAGAGATCCTCAGCCAGCCAGCCAGCTTCTCTAAGTCCCTCAGGATGGTCATCTGGAACAGCACCGACACCAGGCAGTGCAGGATCCTACAGGGATACATATTAGCAAATAAAGAAAGATATGGAGAGTCTCAGCAGGTTACAAACTACATTATTGTCCAATAGGGTCTGGCTCCAGCAGATACATTTTCCCGCCACAGACACTGTGAGACATACAACATGAGACAGGATGTTGGTGCCAGAGAGGATGGTGCGTTACCGCCACCAACAGCACGGGTGGTGAAATTACATGTATAATTAGAAGCTACCTAACCTAGCTAGCGTGTACTAGCTACCTAGCCTAGCTAGTCTGTACTAACTAGCTGCACAAGCAAGAGTGATTAACAGAGCTAGTGCGTCGACTGGTATGTGTGAAGCACACTAACGCCCTGGAACAAAGCTGACTTGCGATACACAAGACAAAACAAACGTCTACAGGTTGCACATTCACATAACATTTGAGACGCAAAAATACGATTTTCTGCCCAAATACAGTAGCTTCCTAATTCATTCATGATGTTTGACACATCATGCAGGACATTGTGCAGGACAAAGTTTAAACATATTGAACACAACTTGTCTAATACCAATTAATATTTTACATATATACAGTACCAGTCAAAAGTTTGGACACACCTACTCATTCAAGGGTTTTTCTTTATTTGTACTATTTTCTACATTGTAGAATAATAGTGAAGACATCAAAACTATGAAATAACACATACGCAAGTAACCAAACAAGTGTTAAACAAATCAAAATATATTTTATATTTTATATTCTTCAAAGTAGCCACCCTTTGCCTTGATGACAGCTTTGCACACTCTTGCAATTCTCTCAACCAGTTTCACATGCTTTTCCAACAGTCTTGAAGGAGTTCCCACATATGCTGAGCACTTGTTGGCTGCTTTTCCTTCACTCAGCGGTCCAACTCATCCCAAACCATCTCAATTGGGTTGAGGTCAGGTGATTGTTGAGGCCAGGCCATCTGATGCAGCACTCCATCACTATCCTTCTTGGTCAAATAGCCCTTACACAGCCTGGAGGTGTGTTGGGTTATTGTTCTGTTGAAAAACAAGTCCCACTAAGCACAAACCAGATGGGATGGCATATCGCTGCAGAATGCTGTGGTAGCCATGCTAGTTAAGTGTGCCTTGAATTTTAAATAAATCACTAACATTGTCAGCAGCAAAGCACCCCCACACCATCACACCTCCTCCTCCATGCTTCACGGTGGGAACCACACATACGGAGATCATCCGTTCACCTACTCTGCGTCTCACAAAGACACAGCGGTTGGAACCAAAAATCTCCAATTTGGATTCATCAGACCAAAGGACAGAGTTCCACCGGTCTAATGTCCATTGCTAATTTTTCTTGCCCCAAGCAAGTCTCTTCTTATTATTGGTGTCCTTTAGTAGTGGTTTCTTTGCAGCAATTCGACCATGAAGGCCTGATTCACACAGTCTCCTCTGAACAGTTGATGTTGAGATGTGTCTGTGAATCATTTATTTGGGCTGCAATTTCTGAGGCTGGTAACTATTGAACTTATCCTCTGCAGCAGAGGTAACTCTGGGTCTTCCTTTCCTGTGGTGGTCCTCATGAGAGCCAGTTTCATCATAGCACTTGATGATGCACTTGAAGAAACTTTCAAAGTTCTTGAAATGTTCCGTATTGACTGACCTTCATGTCTTAAAGTAATGATGGACTGTAATTTCTCTTTGTTTATTTGAGCTGTTCTTGCCATAATATGGACTTGGTCTTTTACCAAATAGGGCTATCTTCTGTATACCACCCTTACCTTGTCACAACACAACTGATTGGCTCAAACGCATTAAGAATGAAAGAAATTCCACAAATTAACTTTTAACAAGCACACCTGTTAATTGAAATGCATTCCAGGTGACTACCTCATGAAGCTGGTTGAGCGAATGCCAAGAGTGTGCAAATCTGTCATTAAGGCAAAGGATGGCTTCTTTGAAGAATCTCAAATATAACATCTATTTTTATATGTTTAATCATTTATTGGTCACTACATGATTCCATATGGGTTATTTCATAGTTTTGATGTCTTCACTTTTATTTTACAATGTAGAAAATAGTAAAAACAAAGAAAAATCCTGGAATGAGTAGTTGTGTCCAAACTTTTTACTGGTATTATATATATCTTAGTTTTTCCCCACTTTTTTTAAACTTTAAAAACAAACTCATACATTTGAACAACAACTTACAGACACACACAAACAATGACTACATCTCATCTGTCCAGACCCGCATGCTCACACCCCCATCCCTAGTGCCTGCATTATTGTTTGTCACTTGGCCTTAAATTTTACCAATGATTTTTTCACGGTCGCTCATGCTATTTCAATAATAAATAATTAGATTTTTCCACTGTGTCAGTGATGGCGAATTGATTGACTTCCAAGTATTTAGTATACGTTTTATCAAGATGAGTGATGAGAAGAGAATCGTCCAGCTCATCAGGTATCTCACTACACTCCCATATTCCATGTCTTGAAATATGCAGACAGACGGATCAAAAGTAAGTTTACATTGTAGTACTTCCTGTAATACAGCCAACTTTCTAGCTCCGCCCACAACTTCCAGACCTGATAGCATTCCCAGAAAGCATTGATTATTGAGTCATTATTAGTTTTACACTTGAGACATCGACTCTGAAATTTGTGAATTGTATCTCTTGTATAATAAATGCTATACATTAGTTTATACTGGATTAAACGTACGTTTTCTGTCATTTCTTTAATTATGCTCCAACTTTCCCTCCATCTTGTGCCAACATCAGTTCTTTTGAAGTTTTTTTTCAAAGAGATTGTCATTTGGATATGCTCTACGCAAGGTTTTGTATATCTTCCCTATCAAATGAACATATCTTTCTGACTCAAATAAGATTCCCACAAGGTTGCTCTGATGTCTTAAAGATTTTAAACTGAAATATAACTTTTAAGTTGGATGTATTTGAAACTATCTACACTGGTCAGTCCAAAATYACTTTTTAATTCTGTCATGGAAATAAATGTATTTCCTGTTACCAAGTCATTTATGGTTTCTATGCCTTTAGTTTTCCATGTGTACCAATTTATCGGTGATTTCTGAAAAGCTATCCAAGGATTGTTCCATAGGGTTGTGTTTTTAGGGAGTGATATTTGTTCTTGTAGAATACGTTTAATTTTCTTCCATATTGTTCTAGTGTTCTTAACTATGAAGTTGTTCATGTTCTTAGCTTAATCCTTTCAAAATAGACACATAAAAAGATTCTAATGAATATTCTTTACAGAGAAACACTACTCACCCAGCATGGAGGAATAGAGAGAGCCAGAGTCTGTAGAACTGGTCTGGGATCTCAGGGTTGAGGAAAGGAAGCAAGCCACACACATCATCCATACAGGCCACCTGGGAGCAGAGAGTAGCGTCCTCGTGGAAGTAGCCCTTCATAAAGTCACAGTACTCTCTGGACGTGATCTCGCACCTGAATAGTGAACACACAAGACAAGCCATTACAACATCAACTACCTATATCTGTGAAGACTGAGGGAACTGAAAAGTATAAAGTACAGGCTCCTCAGCAACACACTTTCAAAACATAGTTAATTGTTTCGATAAGTCATATAGCAGGGATCATGAACTAGATTTCTTCTTGAGCGGATGCTCAGGAGGCCAGAACATAATTACAAATCATTTATAGACGACTAAAACATAATCACTATACAATCACATATACAGCTCTGGGAAAAATTATCATCACAGTAGGTGCGGGACCTGGAGAGGCCTACAAGCCACAGTGTCTCACACCCACTGTGAAATTTGGTGGAGGATCGGTGATGATCTGGGGGTGCTTCAGCAAGGCTGGAATCGGACAGATTTGTCTTTGTGAAGGACACATGAATCAAGCCACTTACAAGGTTGTCCTGGAAGAAAACCTGCTTCCTTCTGCTCTGACAATGTTCCCCCACTCTGAGGATTGGTTTTTCCAGCAGGACAATGCTCCATGCCATACAGCCAGGTCAATCAAGGTGTGGATGGAGGACCACCAGATCAAGACCTTGTCATGGCCAGCCCAATCTCAAGACCTGAACCCCATTGAAAACCTCTGGAATGTGATCAAGAGGAAGATGGATCGTCACAAGCCATCAAACAAAGCCGATCTGCTTGAGTTTTTGCGCCAGGAGTGACATAAAGTCACCCAACATCAATGTGAAAGACTGGTGGAGAGCATGCCAAGACGCATGAAAGCTGTGATTGAAAATCAGGGTTATTCCACCAAATATTGATTTKTGAACTCTTCCTAAGTTAAAACATTAGTATTGTGTTGTTTAAAAATGAATATGAACMTATTTTCTTTGCATTATTCGAGGTCTGACAACACTGCATATTTTTTGTTATTTTGACCAGTTGTCATTTTCTGCAAATAAATGCTCTAAAGGACAATGTTTTTATTTGGAATTTTGGAGAAATATTGTCAGTAGTTTATAGAATAAAACAAATTTTTTCATTTTACCCATACGTACACATACGTATAAATAGTAAAACCAGAGAAACTGATAATTTTGCAGTGGTCTCTTAATTTTTTCCAGAGCTCTATCTTTATATTATGCGTGAAAATACTTTGGAATATATTTCCAAAGTTTTTGTCACTTGGAGCTGATTTTCCAATCTTTTTCCAGTATTTTATGTCCAACAATAATTGTAAAAAAAATAATATTTTTTTTATCAGAAAAATTGAGGGGCCAGTTGAGGAACCTCATATAGTATTCACCACTACCGTGCAGTTTGTGGAGGGTACTGTCTGTCCTCACCTCCCTTTGGTCCCAATGCAGCATGGCCGTCCGGTGATGGCACAGTCTACGTGGGGGAGGTTAGTGTGGTTGCCTGGGTTGTACCTGGTACACACTGGCCACTTGGTGATGTCATCAGGCCACTCATGAGGCGACACAGAGGCTGGCTCCAAGCATATTCTGAAAAGAGAGGAACAGAGGAAAGAACATATAACGTATAGAGGGAAGAGGAGATAAAGAAGAAGAGAGGGAGATGGATGAAGAGGAGAGAGAAGCAGTTTATTACCTGGGGTCCTGGTGGCAGACTGAGCCGTGCTGACGGACCTTCCCCTCCAGGAGAGGAGCACTGGGGTGATGAGGCCACTTCACCCATACTGCTAGAGTAGACTGGAGAGGGAGAACAGGGGGGAGAGAGAGACAGGGGTTAATTGCTACAGATTTTAGGATATTAAACATAATATGACTGTAACAGTAGTGGAACACCAGGGTAACTCACAGAGCACTCCTCCTGTGAGGTCTGAAGACAGCCGGAGCGGTCGTTCCTCACACAGCAGGCTGACTCCCGCTCTCTTCCTCTCTTCTCCTGGATCAGGTCATGGACCTGCTGGTCCTGACGCATGCAGGGGGAGAACTTAGCCCCTAGGTGGATTAGCGCCTCCTGCAGGTCAGGGGGAGGGTGTGCAATCAGAAAACAGACAAGGGGCTCTATTTTCGGCTGGCGCTACGGCAGCGCAAGTGCCAAACGCACGTTCGTTTTGACATTACAGCATGTAAAAACAGGTACTCTGGCGTTTTGCACCACATGCGCCAGGTTCAGCAATTTACCTGTCTCATATCAATTTACCTGTCTAATATCAATTTATCTGTCTAATATCAATTTACCTGTCTAATATCAATTTACCTGTCTAATATCAATTTACCTATCTAATATCAATTTACCTGTCTAATATCAATTTACNATTTACCTGTCTAATATCAATTTACCTGTCTAATATCAATTTACCTGTCTAATATCAATTTACCTATCTAATATCAATTTACCTGTCTAATATCAGTTTACCTGTCTAATATCAATTTACCTATCTAATATCAATTTACCTATCTAATATCAATTTACCTGTCTAATATCAGCTAGATGCGCTGAGGTAGGAATATTTGTGGTGTGTCCTTGAAAACAAGTGCAAAAGCAGGGGTTGGAATCAGTTCAGGGAACAGAACTGGAAACCGGAAAATAACAACATTTTTCAAGGAACAGAATCAGAACTGGGAACAAAAGTGATCTATACTTTTCCGGGAAACAGAACCATTATTTTAAAAGCATGGGAACCGGTTAATAACATTATTTAACATTGCAGGCATTTTTTTTTTGTCCCACAAAAAGCGCAACAAAGCAGCTATGCAAAGCCCTCCCTCTGTCTCTCAGAAACTTCTTCCAGTGTCTGKCTGCCAGCAGAAAATCTTTGTCAGAGTGCGGGCGTGTTTAGGCTACCTGCCCCTCCCKTCTGAAGCATAGGCTAGTGTAGCCTACTGACATTACAAGCATGATTCAGAATTCTGGTGCCGGTCTGCACACACAAGCTTGTTAGGTCCAACATTAAGCCATTTCTCTGAAGATCAAAGACATTCAAAGTTCCTCCATAGAAGCTGCACCTCCGTAGGTATAATTCTGTGGGCCTAATTCAGATAATGCATGTCAAAACAAGATCCCCAGCGCTTCAAGCCAAGCGTCCTTCTCCACCCTCTCTTGCTCTCTCCCCACCTGTAAAATTTTAGTCGCATCTCGTGCCCTACACTTTTCTTTCCATCACACATGTAACTATAGACTGCCTGCTCCATAGCAAGCTGCCCTATCCGCACTGATTGGTGAAGTAAATCTGGTCGGAACAGTGGAACGAACCCTCTGAAAAGCATTTTGGTTCCAACTCCTGCAGCGCATATCGAGAGATTTAAGACCAACGAAAAGCAGGTATTAGTGGTAACGCGGTTGGTAATGGCATGGATTTTGTGAGCGAAAGCGCAACCTATCCAGCTGTGACACACAGTTCCCTTATGCTCACGGAACAAGAACGGAGATGTGCTTTTTGTGCCGGTAACCCTCGTATTAATAAACATCTTAATCACCAAAGTTTTATTAAAATATAAAGTTTGGGAGCAGCATAACAGAGAGTTATGCTACCGGCGCTATAACTTACCATCGTGTAAGGTTTGTTCAAATACAACACAGCGTCTCATAGCTGACATATACTGTAGGTTTAAATGATCAAATGAAGTACGTTAGCCTAAAAAAAGTTACACTTACAGAATCTGGTCCCACCCAGAAGTTTTCTTGTTGCACAAACTTGACATTTTCATAAACACCTTTATTTCTCAATACCTAAAGAGAGACAGGGGAAAAGCCAAAGGGTTTACAAAGTCAAATGCAAAGACATAACACATTGACGCAATGGATCACTCATCACATTATAGCAAAGCACTATACAACCATCACTGTAACATTCATAACGCAAACTACATTATATAACAGTCACTGTACTGACCGAGTCGACGGTCTCGTGCTGGGAGAAGCCCACAGGGGCGATGCCGTAGAGACAAACAGTCAGGATGGTGATTAACAGGTGGACAAATGTGATCCAGTAGGTAAAGAAAGGCCTGCACACACACACACACACAAACACACACAGAGAGAGACACAGACACACACACAATATCAATACGGTATATCACATAGTACAGCAGCTTGCCTCTTCTGTTAGAAAAACTATCTCAGTATGTCTGTGTGGACTTCACACTGACAACAGCTGCATCCACTAGGATAGGAGTTAGTAATGTATGACAACAACTGTGTAAACCATTGTTTCCCACATGGTGTGCTGGGACTCGACCATCTGTTACTGAGTCACACAGTCCTGGTTTGTTTATTAATCTAGAGGCCAGGTCAGTCACAGAAATGAGGTGCTTTCTATTATCCGTGATGACTCATACTGTATCTTATCTGGGGCAAACTCAGACACAGCTCCGACCTCCACTACAGATGTGACTGGGCTCTTCTCCTGTAGTGTGATAAAATCTTATCACACTTTGTTACAGTGCGACTATGTGACCATGCCAGAGTTGAAGTCAAATGCATAGCAATGTAGCAAATTCCGAATTCCACATTGAAATTAAAGAATCGGAAAATCCTCATTGACAATAAAGTGTACCTGTGGTCGTCCATGTCCTCTATCTGTTGCTGGACGAAGCTGTCGATGCGTTTGCGATAGGTTCTGTTAGTGAGCCTGCCCACCATCCCTAGGCCGTAGGGCCTCTTCTCCCTGGCGAAGAGCTTCTTGACGGGCACTGTGATCCGCTGGCCTCGCCGCTGCCCGCTCACACTCACCACCTCCTGGCGCAGACGCATCTTGGGCTGGACCTGAGACAGTCCAGGTTCTTTACCTTTACGCCAGCCCCGCTCCAGGGGCCTGTGGAGTAGAGAGAGAGAGAGAGATGAGAAGAGAGAGAGAGGAGAGAGAGAGAGAGAGAGAGAGGAGGAGAGAGAGAGAGAGAGAGAACGGAGGAAGGGGAGATAGAGGGAGGAGAGAGGGTCAGAAGAGGGTGTGTGTTAAGTGAAACTGGCTACAGTAGCAGCAACAACTTGCGTGTGTGATGTCTGTGTTCCACTCACAGCATCAGGTGACTCCTCTCCAGTTCGTTCTTGTCCAAGGCGCCACCTGTGAGGTCACTCTCATCCGCTGCTGTGTTAGACTCCTCCTCTTTAATGGCGGCCTCAGACGGAGAATCAAACACATCGTCTGCATAGGTAGACAGCTCCTCATCTCCTCTCCTCAGACCATCCTGCATGGAGGAGGAGAAAGAGGAGAAGGAGGAGGAGCAGGAGGAAGAGGAGGAGAAGGAAAAGAGATGAAGAGGGACAGGAGGAACTGTGCGAGTGTGCTATCTGTGCGTGAATGTGTGATGGAATGTGTGTGTGTGTGTGTGTGTGTGTGTTACTCACTCTAGCAAAGAAGGAGGTGTCCAGCTCGTCAGGGAAGTCCACTGTGTCGTCCTCCAGGAAACTCACTGGCATGAAGCTCCGCCTGCGACACCGCCGGGCAGCGCCCTCCCTCTCCCTCACCGTACGGCCCTGACACACACCATCATCATCATAATCATCATCGTCATCACTGTCATCATCATCACTGTCATCATCATCACATTGTCGTCATCATCACCGTCATCATCATCACCGTCGTTGTAACCGCTAATAAATACTCTCTGATGCACATTTATTGCATGATATTACATTACTGTGTGACAATGAGACCATGACGGGTCAATTCCATTTAAATTCCGTCAGTTCAGGAAGTGAATTAAATTTAAAATAGAAATGGAATTGACCCCACCCCGGGATCAAAAACACATCCGGTAAACAGCATCCCCAAAGCCCCAGACCAGTGTCCTCTCTGACTCCCGACAACCATCTGTGGCCAGTGGCCATGATGATTATGATGCTTTGACCTCTTGAGGCGGGATTAGCCCTGCAGCGTTCAATGTTTCAGTTCCAGAATACACAGTATTCTACTGGCTAACAGAACAGACACACAGCTGAGCATTCTGACTGGAGGACGGGACTGACAGCAGAGTTATCCTAATGCCATCTGTTAATTAATGTGTCCCAAATGGCACCCAATTCCCTATTTAGTGCACTACTTTTGTCAAAAGTAGTGCACTAAATAGGGAATAGGGTGCCATTTGGGATGCAAACATTATCTCCCTCCCCAGCCTAGTCATCTACCTATGTGCCCCCCACCACCCTGCCTGACACCACAGGACAGGAGAGAGGAACAGCCTCTGTACTGTACTGTTACACCAAAGCCTAATCCTACAAGACAAGCTGGAGCTCAACTTTTACATAACACTGACATTGGTAATCGTCCTATAGGATATAAACATATACATAGTCTGTGTGTTTGTGCTTGTGTCTGTGTGCGCGTGCGTTTGTGTGTGTACCTGTGTATGTGTGCGCATGTGTGTCCATTAGCAGGCTACAGTAAACTGGGGTTGTGTGATTAAGTCTCGATGCATGCCATTTTTCCATCTCAATAACCATTTTGGGGAAAGAGATCAATGCTTAGACCAAACAATGCAATCCAGTAGGGTTTTGCTGTGTTTAGCTGACAAGAAACTGTTCAGTGACCAGAGTCATATCTAAGCGATACTGAGACTACAGAGACTAAGGTGTTTGCATACTTGGCTTGAGATAGTAAATATGAGTCAAGGTGACTCCCAATGATGCATTTAGTTAGATCAAAGCAGTGTCTGTTACTAGAACTGTTTTATCTCAGCTGCTGGAGTATCAGGGATGATTCATCAACAGTACAGTGGTAAACATGCGGGAAACACATCTGCTCCCTGCACGCACGCACGCACAGCACACACGCACACACGCACACACGCACACACACACACACACACACACACACACACACACACACACAAACACACAACACACACAACACACACACACACACAGACACACACACACACACACACACACACACACACACAACACCACACACACACACACACACACTCTGATCCTCCACGTCTGACAATGTCTGTGCGACACACACCTTAACCAGCGCTGCGGCGGCCTTGAAGCTCATGACGGCGACCGACTCTCGCTTGCGTCGCCCGCGGTAACCTGTTGAGGGCGGAGCGCGAGCTGGAAAATGAGCAGAGAGAGGCGGCACCAGGGGTGATGGGGGTCTGGGGTACGCTGTAACCATCCACCTCCTCCACCATGCGGAACGCACGGCCCCGCGCCAGGGGTCCACAATCTACACACACAGAGGCAGACACTGTAATGTCCCATGGATTGTAAACACCACGGACCAAGCATATCCTTTCAGGTTATTTGGTGGTGAACTCACTTGAATAGTTACAACAATGGGGCTCTGCTAAGAGGCTACATGACAGGTCAAGTTCACGGTCATATCAATACACAGGTTACCATAGTGATGGACCTCTAATAGTTGCATTACTCCATGTATTAATACACTCATCAGCTTACATCACAGAAAACAACACACCCCAAACAAGCCTCATATCAATTCTCATATCTATTTTGAATTGTATTGAATAACGTCATTGTTCCCAAGGGAGAGACATAGGATTGATATTGGGTAAAGAAACACAACACATGACATATGTATGGCAAAGAGCAGAAAGAGAAAAGAGAGAGATATTAAGAGAGTCTATGAATGTATAGTATGTCTGTGGGCGGCTCTGCCCTACCCGCTGCATGGCATAGGGGTGGTGGGGGTGGTGGTGAATGGTGGTGTGGGGGGAGGTAGAGGGGTGGTGGGGTCTCAGTGCTGGTCAGAGACAGATTGTCTTGGCTGGACAGCTCCATCTCCCTCATCACCTGGGCCTTGAGGCGGCCGTAACGCAGGTTGCAGTGCTGCAGGCTCTTCCTCCTCCATCGCTGGGTGCTGTCGTTTTCCTTACTGACCCCGAACCAGTCTGCCGTGCCCCTGAGGGGACAGAGACGGAGATTAGGTCAGGGTGAATCTCAGTTCACTAATGTACTTGGTAGTAATAGTTGGTAGAAAAAGTTCCAATTTAGTTCAAAGAGAAATGGCACGAAACAAACACTCCATCTACGAGGCGGTATTCGGGTTGAGTGTGGGCTCTTTTCTTTGCAGAGAGTGCACGGAAAAGACAGAAACAGATTACAATAACATAGATTAAACAGCCCAGGCAATGCAGTGGGTTTGTAGTTTATTTGTATATGGAGTGTGGCCATTTGATGTCACCATGTGAGTGTGTTCCCCTTCTCCCCTCTCCTCAGCTCCACCATTTCAAACCCTACCCCAGTGTAAAGCCTGAGATATTTGGAGCGACTGACCGGGCTAGGGCATTAGTGTTGTGCGTCACCTCTCAGTCAAACAATGACAGAGCACAGCAGGATTACATCACTTCCACTCACACAGAGTGGAAGTCAACTCCAGCTGCAAAATAGGTGCCTTACAGTACCAATGACATGCCACTCACACAAAAACATGCTCAGACACACACAATACAGCCCCAATGCATGCACACACATGCATGTACGCAAGCACACACACACGCACATGCACGTTCACATCAAACCCAGTGACGAAAAGGACCTGGGAGAATAAAGTCTACAGATAAGCCCTCTTTCCTCTTTTAGTGGATATATGTATTAGTAGTGTCTGTATTAGTAGTGTCTGTATTTGTGTCTGTATTAGGAGTGTATGTATTAGTAGTGTCTGTATTAGTAGTGTCTGTATTAGGAGTGTCTGTATTAGTGGTGTCTGTATTAGTGGTGTCTGTATTAGTAGTGTCTGTATTAGGAGTGTCTGTATTAGGAGTGTCTGTATTAGTAGTGTCTGTATTAGTGTCTGTATTAGTAGTGTCTGTATTAGTAGTGTCTGTATTAGGAGTGTCTGTATTAGTAGTGTCTGTATTAG
>NC_036848.1:40297937-40308201 GCF_002910315.2 Salvelinus sp. IW2-2015
TGAACTCTTCCTAAGTTAAAACATTAGTATTGTGTTGTTTAAAAATGAATATGAACTTATTTTCTTTGCATTATTCGAGGTTGACAAACACTGCATATTTTTTGTTATTTTGACCAGTTGTCATTTTCTGCAAATAAATGCTCTAAAGGACATTTAGACATTATTTGGAATTTTGGAGAAATATTGTCAGTAGTTTATAGAATAAAACACATTTTTTTCATTTTACCAAACACATACGTATAAATAGTAAAACCAGAAGGGAAACTGATAATTTTGCCAGTGTCTCTTAATGTTTTTCCAGAGCTCTATCTTTATATTATGCGTGAAAAATACTTTGGAATATATTTCCAAAGTTTTTGTCACTTGGAGCTGATTTTCCAATCTTTTTCCAGTATTTTATGTCCAACAAAATTGTAAAAAAAATAATATTTTTTTATCAGAAAAAATTGAGGGCCAGTTGAGGAACCTCATATAGTATTCACCACTACCGTGCAGTTTGTGGAGGGTACTGTCTGTCCTCACCTCCCTTTGGTCCCAATGCAGCATGGCCGTCCGGTGATGGCACAGTCTACGTGGGGAGGTTAGTGTGGTTTTGCCTGGGTTGTACCTTGGTACACACTGGCCACTTGGTGATGTCATCAGGCCACTCATGAGGCGACACAGAGGCTGGCTCCAAGCATATTCTGAAAAAGAGAGGAACAGAGGAAAGAACATATAACGTATAGAGGGGAAGAGGAGATAAAGAAGAAGAGAGGAGATGGATGAAGAGGAAGAGAAGCAGTTTATTTACCTGGGGTCCTGGTGGCAGACTGAGCCGTGCTGACGGACCTCCCTCCAGGAGAGGAGCACTGGGGTGATGAGGCCACTTCACCCATACTGCTAGAGTAGACTGGAGAGGGAGAACAGGGGGAGAGAGAGAGACAGGGGTAATTGCTACAGATTTTAGGATATTAAACATCAATATGACTGTAACAGTATGGAACACCAGGGTACTCACAGAGCACTCCTCCTGTGAGGTCTGAAGACAGCCGGAGGTCGTTCCTCAACACAGCAGGCTGACTCCCGCTCTCTTCCTCTCTTCTCCTGGATCAGGTCATGGACCTGCTGGTCCTGACGCATTGCAGGGGAGAACTTAGCCCCTAGGTGGATTAGCGCCTCCTGCAGGTCAGGGGAGGTGTGCAATCAGAAACAGACAAGGGGCTCTATTTTCGGCTGGCGCTACGGCAGCGCAAGTGCCAAACGCACGTTCGTTTGACATTACAGCATGTAAAAACAGGTACTCTGGCGTTTTGCACCACATGCGCCAGTGTTCAGCAATTTACCTGTCTCATATCAATTTACCTGTCTAATATCAATTTATCTGTCTAATATCAATTTACCTGTCTAATATCAATTTACCTGTCTAATATCAATTTACCTATCTAATATCAATTTACCTTGTCTATATTCAATTTACCTGTCTAATATCAATTATACCTGTCTATATCAATTTACCTGTCTAATTATCAATTTACCTGTCTAATATCAATTTACCTATCTAATATCAATTTACCTTGTTCTAATATCAGTTTACCTGTCTAATATCAAATTTACCTATCTAATATCAATTTACCTATCTAATATCAATTTACCTGTTCTAATATCAGCTAGATGCGCTGAGGTAGGAATATTGTGGTGTGTCCTTGAAAACAAGTGCAAAGCAGGTTTGGAATCAGTTCAGGAACAGAACTGGAAACCGGAAAATAACAACATTTTTCAAGAACAGAATCAGAACTGGGAACAAAAGTGATCTATACTTTTCCGGGAAACAGAACCATTATTTTTAAAAGCATGGGAACCGGTTTAATAACATTATTTAACATTGCAGGCATTTTTTTTTTGTCCCACAAAAAGCGCAACAAAGCAGCTATGCAAAGCCCTCCCTCTGTCTCTCAGAAACTTTCTTCAGTGTCTGACTGCCAGCAGAAAATCTTTGTCAGAGTGCGGGCGTGTTTAGGCTACCTGCCCCTCCCATCTGAAAGCATAGGCTAGTGTAGCCTACTGACATTACAAGCATGATTCAGAATTCTGGTTCCGGTCTGCACACACAAGCTTGTTAGGTCCAACATTAAGCCATTTTCTCTGAAGATCCAAAGACATTCAAAGTTCCTCCATAGAAGCTGCACCTCCGTAGGTATAATTCTGTGGGCCTAATTCAGATAATTGCATGTCAAAACAAGATCCCCAGCGCTTCAAGCCAAGCGTCCTTCTCCACCCTCTCTTGCTCTCTCCCACCTGTAAAATTTTAGTCGCATCTCGTGCCCTACACTTTCTTTCCATCACACATGTAAACTATAGACTGCCCTGCTCCATAGCAAGCTGCCCTATCCGCACTGATTGGTGAAGTAAATCTGGTCGGAACATTGGAACGAACCCTCTGAAAAGCATTTTGGTTCCAACTCCTGCAGCGCATATCGAGAGATTTAAGACCAACGAAAAGCAGTATTAGTGGTAACGCGGTTGGTAATGGCATGGATTTTGGACGAAAGCGCAACTATCCAGCTGTGACACACAGTTCCCTTATGCTCACGGAACAAGAACGGAGATGTGCTTTTTTGTGCCGGTAACCCTCGTATTAATAAACATCTTAATCACCAAAGTTTTATTAAAATATAAAGTTTGGGAGCAGCATAACAGAGAGTTATGCTACCGGCGCCTATAACTTCCATCGTGTAAGGTTTGTTCAAATTACAACACAGGCGTCTCATAGCTGACATATACTGTAGGTTTAAATGATCAAATGAAGTACGTTAGCCTAAAAAAAGTTACACTTACAGAATCTTGGTCCCACCCAGAAGTTTTCTTGTTGCACAAACTTTACATTTTCATAAACACCTTTATTTCTCAATACCTAAAGAGAGACAGGGAAAAGCCAAAGGTTTACAAAGTCAAATGCAAAGACATAAACACATTGACGCAAAGGATCACTCATCACATTTATAGCAAAGCACTATACAACCATCACTGTAACATTCATAACGCAAAACTACATTTATAAACAGTCACTGTACTGACCGAGTCGACGGTCTCGTGCTGGGAGAAGCCCACAGGGGCGATGCCGTAGAGACAAACAGTTCAGGATGGTGATTAACAGGTGGACAAATGTGATCCAGTAGGTAAAGAAAGGCCTGCACACACACACACACAACAAACACACACAGAGAGAGACACAGACACACACACACATATCAATACGGTATATCACATAGTACAGCAGCTTGCCTCTTCTGTTAGAAAAAACTAACTCAGTATGTCTGTGTGGACTTCACACTGACAACAGCTGCATCCACTAGGATAGGAGTTAGTAATGTATGACAAACAACTGTGTAAACCATTGTTTCCCACATGGTGTGCTGGGACTCGACCATCTGTTACTGAGTCACACAGTCCTGGTTTGTTTATTAATTCTAGAGGCCAGGTCAGTCACAGAAATGAGGTGCTTTCTATTATCCGTGATGACTCATACTGTATCTTATCTGGGGCAAACTCAGACCACAGCTCCGGACCTCACTACAGGTTGACTGGGCTCTTCTCCTGTAGTGTGATAAAATCTTAGACATGTTTTATGTTACAGTGCGACTATGTGACCATGCCAGAGTTGAAGTCAAATGCATAGCAATGTAGCAAATTCCGAATTCCAATTGAAATTAAAGAATCGGAAAATCCTCATGACAATAAAGTGTACCTGTGGTCGTCCATGTCCTCTATCTGTTGCTTGGACGAAGCTGTCGATGCGTTTGCGATAGTTCTGTAGTGAGCCTGCCCACCATCCTAGGCCGTAGGGCCTCTTCTCCCTGGCGAAGAGCTTCTTGACGGGCACTGTGATCCGCTGGCCTCGCCGCTGCCCGCTCACACTACACCACCTCCTGGCGCAGACGCCATCTTGGGCTGGACCTGAGACAGTCCAGGTTCTTTACCTTTACGCCAAGCCCCGCTTCCAGGGGCCTGTGGAGTAGAGAGAGAGAGAGAGAGAGAGGAGAGAGAAGAGAGAGAAGAGAGAGAGAGAGAGAGAGAGAGAGGAGAGAGGAGAGAGAGAGAGAGAGAGAGAAGCGGAGGAAGGGGAGATAGAGGGAGAGAGGGTCAGAAGAGGGTGTGTGTTAAGTGAAACTGGCTACAGTAGCAGCAACAACTTGCGTGTGTGTGATGTCTGTGTTCCACTCACAGCATCAGGTGACTCCTCTCCAGTTCGTTCTTGTCCAAGGCGCCACCTGTGAGGTCACTCCTCATCCGCTGCTGTGTTAGACTCCTCCTCTTTAATGGCGGCCTCAACGGAGAATCCAACACATCGTCTGCATAGGTAGACAGCTTCCTCATCTCCTCTCCTCAGGACCATCCTGCATGGAGGAGGAGAAAGAGGAGAAGGAGGAGGAGCAGGAGGAAGAGGAGGAGAAGGAAAAGAGATGAAGAGGGACAGGAGGAACTGTTGCGAGTTGTGCTATCTGTGCCGTGAATGTGTGATGGAATGTGTGTGTGTGTGTGTGTGTTTACTCACTCTAGCAAAGAAGGAGGTGTCCAGCTCGTCAAGGAAGTCCACTGTGTCGTCCTCCAGGAAACTCACTGGCATGAAGCTCGCCTGCGACACCGCGGGCAGCGCCCTCCCTCTCCCTCACCGTACGGCCCTGACACACACCATCATCATCATAATCATCATCGTCATCACTGTCATCATCATCACTGTCATCATCATCACATTGTCGTCATCATCACCGTCATCATCATCACCGTCGTTGTAACCGCTAATAAATACTCTCTGATGCACATTTATTGCATGATATTACATTACTGTTGTGACAATGAGACCATGACGGGTCAATTCCATTAAATTCCGTCAGTTCAGGAAGTGAAATTAAATTTAAAATAGAAATGGAATTGACCCCACCCCGGGATCAAAAACACATCCGGTAAACAGCATCCCCAAAGCCCCAGACCAGTGTCCTCTCTGACTCCCGACACCATCTGTGGCCATGGCCATGATGATTTATGATGCTTGACCTCTTGAGGCGGGATTAGCCCTGCAGCGTTCAATGTTTCAGTTCCAGAATACACAGTATTTCTACTGGCTAACAGAACAGACACACAGCTGAGCATTCTGACTGGAGGACGGGACTGACACAGAGTTTCCTAATGCCATCTGTTAATTAATGTGTCCCAAATGGCACCCAATTCCCTATTTAGTTGCACTACTTTTTGTCAAAAGTAGTGCACTAAAATAGGGATTAGGTGCCATTTGGGATGCAAACATTATCTCCCTCCCCAGCCTAGTCATCTACCTATGTGCCCCCACCACTCCTGCCTGACACCACAGGACAGGAGAGAGGAACAGCCTCTGTACTGTACTGTTACACCAAAGCCTAATCCTTACAAGACAAGCTGGAGCTCAACTTTTACCATAACACTGACATTGGTAATCGTCCTATAGGATATAAAACATATACATAGTCTGTGTGTTTGTGCTTGTGTCTGTGTGCGCGTGCGTTTGTGTGTGTACCTGTGTATGTGTGCGCATTGTGTGCTCCCATTAGCAGGCTACAGTTAAACTGGGGTTGTGTGATTAAGTCTCGATGCATGCCATTTTTTCCATCTCAATAACCATTTTGGGGAAAGAGATCAATGCTTAGACCAAACAATGCAATCCAGTAGGGTTTGCTGTGTTTAGCTGACAAGAAACTGTTCAGTGACCAGAGTTCATATCTAAGCGATACTTGAGACTACAGAGACTAAGGTGTTTGCATACTTGCTGAGATAGTAAATATGAGTCAAGGTGACTCCCAATGATGCATTTAGTTAGATCAAAGCAGTGTCTGTTACTAGAACTGTTATCTCAGCGCTGGAGTATCAGGGATGATTCATCAACAGTACAGTGGTAAACATGCGGGAAACACATCTGCCTCCCTGCACGCACGCACGGCACGCACACACGCACACACGCACACACGCACACACACACACACACACACACACACACACACACACACACAACACACCACACACACAACACACACACACACACACACACACACACCACACACACACACACCACACACACACACACACACACACCACAACACACACACTCTGATCCTCACGTCTGACAATGTCTGTGCGACACACACCTTATAACCGCGCTGCGGCGGCCTTGAAGCTCATGACGGCGACCGACTCTCGCTTGCGTCGCCGCGGTAACCTGTTGAGGGCGGAGCGCGAGCTGGGAAAAAATGAGCAGAGAGAGGCGGCACCAGGGGTGATGGGGGTCTGGGGTACGCTGTAACCATCCACCTCCTCCACCATGCGGAACGCCACGGCCCCGCGCCAGGGGTCCACAATCTACACACACAGAGGCAGACACTGTAATGTCCCATGGCATTGTAAACACCACGGAGGCCAAGCATATCCTTTCAGGTTATTTGGTGGTGGAACTCACTTGAATAGTTACAAACAATGGGGCTCTGCTAAGAGGCTAATGACAGGTCAAGTCACGGTCATATCAATACACAGGTTTACCATAGTGATGGACCT
The DNA here is from genome assembly GCF_002910315.2 of Salvelinus sp. IW2-2015. NCBI lineage: Eukaryota > Metazoa > Chordata > Actinopteri > Salmoniformes > Salmonidae > Salvelinus > Salvelinus sp. IW2-2015. Next base: position 40,304,493 of record NC_036848.1, read on the forward strand.
TAATAGTTTGCATTACTCCATGTATTAATACACTCATCAGCTTACATCACAGAAAACAACACCCCAAACAAGCCTCATATCAATTCTCATATCTATTTTGAATTGTATTGAATAACGTCATGTTCCCAAGGGAAGAGACATAGGATTGATATTGGGTAAAGAAACACAACACATGACATATGTATGGCAAAGAGACAGAAAGAGAAAAGAGAGAGATATTAAGAGAGTCTATGAATGTATAGTATGTCTGTGGGCGGCTCTGCCCTACCGCTGCATGGCATAGGGGTGGTGGGGGTGGTGGTGATCTGTGTGTGGGGGGAGGTAGAGGGGTGGTGGGGTCTCAGTGCTGGTCAGAGACAGATTTTGTCTTGGCTTGAAGACAACTCCATCTCCCTCATCACCTGGGCCTTGAGGCGGCCGTAACGCAGGTTGCAGTGCTGCAGGCTCTTCCTCCTCCATCGCTGGGTGCTGTCTCGTTTTCCTTACTGACCCCGAACCAAGTCTGCCGTGCCCCTGAGGGGACATGAGACGGAGATTAGGTCAGGGTGAATCTTCAGTTCACTAATGTACTTGGTAGTAATAGTTGGTAGAAAAAAGTTCCAATTTAGTTCAAAGAGAAATGGCACGAAACAAACACTCCATCTACGAGGCGGTTTCGGTTGAGTGTGGGCTCTTTCTTTGCAGAGAGTGCACGGAAAAGACAGAAACAGATTTACAATAACATAGATTAAACAGCCCAGGCAATGCAGTGGGTTTGTAGTTTATTTGTATATGGAGTGTGGCCATTTGATGTCACCATGTGAGTGTGTTCCCCTTCTCCCTCTCCTCAGCTCCACCATTTCAAACCCTACCCAGTGTAAAGCCTGAGATATTTGGAGCGACTGACCCGGCTAGGGCATTAGTGTTGTGCGTCACCTCTCAGTCAAACAATGAAGAGACACAGCAGGATTACATCACTTCCACTCACACAGAGTGGAAGTCAACTCCAGCTGCAAAATAGGTGCCTTACAGTTACCAATGACATAGCCACTCACACAAAAACATGCTCAGACCACACACAATACAGCCCCAATGCATGCACACACATGCAATGTACGCAAGCACACCCACACACGCACATGCACGTTCACATCAAACCCAGTGACGAAAAGGACCTGGGAGAATAAAGTCTACAGATAAGCCCTCTTTCCTTTTTTAGTGGATATATGTATTATAGTGTCTGTATAGTAGTGTCTGTATTTGTGTTGTATTAGGAGTGTATGTATTAGTAGTGTCTGTATTAGGAGTTCTGTATTAGTGGTGTCTGTATTAGTTGGTGTTGTATTAGTAGTGTCTGTATTAGGAGTGTCTGTATTAGGAGTGTCTGTATTAGTAGTGTCTGTATTAGTGTCTGTATTAGTAGTGTCTGTATTAGTAGTGTCTGTATATTAGGAGTGTCTGTATTAGTAGTGTCGTATTAGGAGTGTCTGTATTAGGAGTTCTGTATTAGTAGGTCTGTATTAGTGTCTGTATTAGTAGTTCTGTATTAGTAGTGTCTGTTTAGTAGTGTCTGTTTATAGTGTCTGTATTAGTAGTGTCTTATTAGTAGTGTCTGTATTAGGAGTGTTCTGTATTAGTTAGTGTTCTTATTAGGAGTGTCTGTATTAGTAGTGTCTGTATTAGGAGTTGTCTGTATTAGTAGTGTCTGTATTAGGAGTGTCTGTATTAGTAGTGTCTGTATTAGGAGTGTCTTGTATTAGTAGTGCTGTCTTGTATTAGGAGTGTCTGTATTAGGAGTGTCTGTATAGGAGTGTCTGTATTACCGTTTTTTTACCATCACTTTGGCACTAATTTCAGAACCTTGATGTCATTTTTCAAAACTCTAGACACAAAACTCACAACCAATGATCAAAATGCTAATTTTTCAAAACTCTTAACACTTTTTCCAATTGCTTGGATACAATACACATAAAGCTAAGATCATTTGTTCATTGAACTAAAATCACCTGTTCAAAATGACACAACTTAACATCAAAGTATTACCATTTCAAAATGCAATTCACACATTACATCTGAAATGACTGTCTATTCATTTCATTACAATGATCTAACTATCAATTGATACAACTGCTCAAAATGATAAGTAACTGTTGCATTACTCTTAATGCATAGTTTTATGGAAACTGACAAACATTACTGTACACTCACCGGCCACTGTATTAGGTACACCTATCTAGTACTGGGTAGGACCCCCTTTTGCCTCCACAACAGCCTGAATTATTCATGGTGTTGTACGTTAAGAGATGCCATTCTGCACACCACTGTTTTAAACAGCTGTTATTTGAGCATTTGTGGCCTTTCTGTTAGCTTGAATGAGTCTGGACATTCTCCTCTGACCTCTCTCATTAACAAGGTGTTTTTGCCCACAGAACTGCCGCTCACTGAATGTGTTTTGTTTATCGCATCATTCTCTGTAAACTCTAGAGACTGTAGTGCGTAAAAATCCCAGGAGGGCAGCTGTTTCTGAGATGCTGGAATCACCATGTGTGGCATCAACAATCATACCACGGTCAAAGTTGCTTAGATTAGCTCATCCTTGATGAGCTAAGTCAGGTCTGTAGAGGTGATGGCATGACCTATGTCATTGTGTGGGATAATGTCAGGTTCCACCATGCTCAAATGGTGCAAGCATGGTTTCAGGCCCAACCACAATTTACCACCCTGTACTTACCCCCATACTCTCCTTTCCTTAACCCGATTGAGGAWTTTTTCTCCACATGGAGGTGGAAGGTATATGATAGGCGCCCTCCCGAACAAGCCACCCTTCTCCAGGCCATGAATGACGCATGCAATGAAATCACGGCAGACTAGTTTCAGGCCTGGATTCGCCATGCCCAAAGATTCTTCCCAAGATGTTTGGCTAATGAAAACATCCATTGTGATGTGGATGAGAACCTGTGGTCAAATCCACAAGACAGTGTTGATGGAAATATCGAAGTACAGTAATCAATCTTTTGTGTTGCTTTTTACAGTAAGCCAGGTGAGGAACACTGCAGTTGACCTTTAACTGTTTTTTCTTTTCTTGTAGCTAATTATTTTTGCTTTGATTCAAAGAAACCTATGTTGTGATTTTATTGTATTTCATCAATAAATGTCATATTTTGTTCAATGATTCCACTGTGTCTGTAGTATTCTCTCTACTCTACATTTTACAGTGATGTATTTACGTGTAGTAGCATAATGAAACATGTATCACATATTTTGTACTACAATATTTAATGATTGGACGAACAACTACAAAGTGAAACTATCGGTATCTTGCGTGTGGGTGATCTAAATGAATGTTCCTATGGTATTTCATGATAAATTAGTTATTTTAACCAATGATTCTGCAAGTGCAAGGTTTCTTTAAAGATATGAATGCACAATGCAATGTTTTGAACATTGTACAGACTGTGTTACAAGTGATGACCGTTTTGAGTTTTGTGTCCAGAGTTTTGAAAAATGACCACAAGGTTCTGAAATTAGTGCCAAAACTGTAGTAGTGTTTGTATTAGTTGTGTCTGTATTAGTAGTGTCTGTATTAGTAGTGTCTGTATTAGGAGTGTCTGTATTAGGAGTGTCTTTGTATTAGGAGTGTCTGTATTACCGTTTTTTACCATCACTTTGGCACTAGTTTCAGAACCTTGATGTCATTTTTCAAAACTCTAGACACAAAACTCACAGCCAA
>NC_036848.1:40308574-40309112 GCF_002910315.2 Salvelinus sp. IW2-2015
CTGTATTAGAGTTAGTGTCCTGTATTAGTAGTGTCTGTATTAGGAGTGTCTGTATTAGGAGGTGTTGTATTAGTAGTGTCTGTATTAGTAGTGTCTGTATTAGGAGTGTCTGTATTAGGAGTGTCTGTATTAGGAGTGTCTGTATTACGTTTTAGCCCATCAACCATCACTTTGGCACTAGTTTCAGAACCTTGATGTCATTTTTCAAAACTCTAGACACAAAACTCACAGCCAATGATCAAAATGCTAATTTTTCAAAACTCTTAACACTTTTTCCAATTGCTTGGATACAATACACATAAAGCTAAGTAGTGTCTGTATTAGTAGTGTCTGTATTAGTGTGAGTGTCTGTATTAGAGTSAGTGTCTGTATTAGCMTGTCTGTATTAGTGTGAGTGTCTGTATTAGTAGTGTATTAGTGTGAGTGTGTGTGTGCGTGTGTGTGTGCGTGTGTGAGTGTCTGTATTAGTATTAGTGTGTGTGTGAGTGTGTGCGTGCGTGCGTGTATGCATTAGTATTAGTGTGTGTGTGTGTGTGTG
>NC_036848.1:40313524-40321528 GCF_002910315.2 Salvelinus sp. IW2-2015
TTAGTGTGTGTGTGAGTGTATGCATTAGTATTAGTGTGTGTGTGCATTACACTGCATGTGTATGTCTTCCCCTAGTGACCCTCTGTATATGTAGGAGTGTCTCAGAGTGTGTAAATCAGGAGGAGAAGTGTTCTGTGAAGGATGTGGGTCAGAGGGTAGAGGAGTGTTTACAGTAGAGAACATTCAGTAATAACACAGTCTCAATCATTAGAGAGAAACCAGCCAGCTGGGGAAGCCTTTTAAGGCTGCGCACCGTCAGGGGAGAGAGGGAGGGAGAATCCTCCCAGGAGGGAGTAATGTTTAAGAGGGGTCACAGGTTCCCTCAAATTCTTTTAGGCACTGAGCAAATTTCACGTCTGCTGAGCGCAAACTTGAACATTGTGAAAAMTCTGTGCAACTTCCGGCACACGTTTACTGTGAACGCTGAGGCTTTCCCCGCTTTAAATTACAATTGAACCGTGTTCAAGTAGGCTACTGTGGCTGTTTGATCATAATGTAGGCCTGCCAGAGTGGCCTACCATCAAAAACACAATGGAGAAAACACATCCCATAACATTTTAACATGGAAATAGCTGTTATATCATTCAGCCTACAGTAGCAGCCAATGTGTGGTGTTCAATGTAGGCCTGCATGCAGAGCATGACATTAACCTGTTTATCCCACTTGGTCTTCAGACAAGGAGGTGACTGAAAATGTTGTTGTGTTGTTTGATGCAAGAAACCCCTTTACAAAATAAAATGCATCATTATTGGCTAGCTATTGGCTACTTAGCTTATTCATTAGTGTCTCAAAATAAAACACTGCCCCTTTAAGACAAAAAAAAGCTCTTTACTATTCAAAGATGGCTAGAAATGCACACATTTTGTGCTCTTGTAGGAAGCAACCACCCCCATTGCTGACTACAAATTATCTATAACTGGGCTAATAACTCAGTAACTAGCTAAGGATATTAACAAATGTGCACACGTGGCTACATGCAGCTCTCGCTTTGATCTCAAACAATCTACTCATGACTGCTCATGCTGTAAAAACAGTCCAGTTCAAAGTGAAAGGCACAGATCCAAATATGGTAATGGTCAATTTGCATATAGGCCTACTGCAGCTTTGATTGGTTATGACGCACCAGTCTGCGTAGAGTACAGGCCTGAGACGTGCCTGTCAATGCAATAGAATCCTACTCCGATGCATTCTGCCTAAAACAAATCTCTTGCATAGTTAGTATTGTATACTAAGTCTTGCATCGTTAGTTTTGTTTCAGTATGTTGCATTGAAAGTGGCCAATATTGCGTTGATTCGATCACAATTCCCACAGTAAAGGGAAACGTTGATCGTGTTAACTAACGGGGAAAACTCTACAAAGTTGAGTGAAGTTCAATCTGTTACTTCTCTGCACAGGCTGATATTTCTTCTGCGTGGCAGTCCCTCTAAGCTGCACGGCAGTCCCGTGCACACGCGCAGCTTAGAGGGAATGGTGGTTGAGAGGGCTTAGCAGGGTTGGGGGGGTGGGGGGGGGGTAGACTGAGTGGTGGTGATTGACAGAGAGAGGCTCTCAGGGTATCAGGATACGTAAACACCACAGAAGAAGAAAACATAGAGTGACACATGCAGTCCATCTTTACAGTTAAACACACTCTGTGAGATGAGGTTCTGGGAAGACTCATTTACTCTGTAGAGGGTTGTTTCTAGGGAAATAAACACCTTGATTCACTAGGCTACAAACCTAGTGTGTGCATGTGTGTATGCACCAGGGTTTCCGTTAGGAAAATGGGGCGCCGGTCATTTGAATTTAATTTGAATTTAATTTGAATTTACCGGACATTTGAGAAATCTGCCAGACCCAAATGCATTGGGTGTGTAACCTGATTAGGGCGTCCACCGAAGGTGCTCAGAATGACAGAAATCACATTTAGATGATGGTCATTCATATTAACAGAACATGCAAGTCCAGGATGCAACAATGTGAGGTGCTTCTTACCGAATTCTGATGTGCACTTTGAAGATGTAAGAATAACTGGCCACATTTACTTTTCCTCAGTCAACAAGATGTGTTACGAACAGCAACATCACAAGCCTATGTCAATCTACTATCCTCAATATATATATTTTTTAACCTATTCTATTGGTCAACTTGTCAAGGAATAAATAGCCTGTTCCAAACACTCTGGGAGTTGTGGGACGAAAGATCCCAAATTCATACAACCAGTAAGCCTAGGCTACATAAAAAAAAATAGGCAATGAGTCTGATGCAACAGATCAGAATGTTTAGCTTAAAATGTTGATAACCTATTATTTCTTCATAGCAATGTGCACAAGGCAGTAGGCTACGCGTGAATGTTCATTCCATAATGAACACGGTTGTCAAAAGGGCACTGCACATGCAAGTGGTTTCATGTGACAGAGATGAAAATATCTGTTAGAAATTTAGAAAGAGAGGAGATATAATAGGCTACTTTGAAGCGAGGTAAGACATGCCTCATAATACGTATTAAAACATTCAGGTTTCAAATAATTACGTTTTCAAAATGCATAGCCTACTGCCTCCAGCTCATTGGTGTGTGACGCGCTGATGAAGCCTACCTTCAGTTGCCGTTTGAGGTCCTGCAGCAGCAACTTTTCACTGTCTGACAGATTTACTGTTCAAATGCTCTGTAACTGTATGCTGTATGGTGTGATACACTAGATATACAAAAGTATGTGGACACCCCTTCAAATGAGTGGATTAGGCTATTTCAGCCACACCCGTTGCTGACAGGTGTATAAAATCGAGCACACAGCCATGCAATCTTCATAGACAAACATTGGCAGTAGACTGGCCTTAGTGYACAGCTCAGTGACTTTCAACATGGCACCGTCAAAGCTAGAGCTTCCATGGTCAACTGTAYGTGCTGTTATTGTGTAGTGGATACATCTAGGAGCAACAACGCCTCGACCACGATATGGTAGGCCACACAAGCTCACAGAACGGGACCGCCGAGTTCTGAAGCACGTAGCACGTAAAAATCGCCTGTCCTCGAGCACTCACTACCAAGTTCCAAACTGCCTCTGGAAGCAACGTCAGCACAAMAACTGTTCGTCGGGAGCTTCATAAAATGGGCATCCATGGCCGAGCAGCCGCACACCAGCCTGAGATCACCATGCACAACACAGGAGGTTGGTGGCACCTTAATTGGGGAGGACAGGCTCGTGGTAATGGCTGGAGCGGAATAGGTGGAATGGTATCAATTACATCAAACACATGGTTTCCATGTTTCCATGTGTGATGCCACTCCATTTGCTCCYTTACGGACATTATTATGAGCCGTCCTCCCCTCAGCAGTCTCCACTGATGCGGCAATGCCAAGCGTCGTCTGGAGTGGTGTAAAGCTTGCTGCCAATGGTCTCTGGAGCAGTGGAAACGCATTTTCTGGAGTGATGAATCACGCTTCACCATCTGGCAATCCGGCGGAGGAATCTGGGTTTGGCGGATGCCAGGAGAACGCTACCTGCCCGAATGCATAGTCAACTGTAAAGTTTGGTGTACAACGAATAATGGTCTGGGACTGTTTTTCATGGTTCGGGCTAGGCCCCTTAGTTCCAGTGAAGGGAAATCTTAATGATACAGCATACATTCTAAACAATTCTGTGCTTCCAACTTTGTGGCAACAGCTTGGGGAAGGCCCTTTTGTTTCAGCATGACAATGCCCCCGTGCACAAAGCGAGGTACATAAGGAAATGGTTTGTCGAGATCGGCATGGAAGAACTTGACTGGCCTGTACAGAGCCCTGACCTCAACCCCATCAAACACCTTTGGGATGAATCYGAACGCCAACTGTGAGCCAGGCCTTATCGCCAAACACCAGTACCCGACCTCACTAATGCTTATGGCTAAATGGAAGCAAGTCCCTGCAGCAATGTACCAACATCTAGTAGAAAGCCTTCCTAGAAGAGAGGAGGCTGTTATAGCAGTATAGTGGGGACCAACTCCATATTAATGCCCATGGTTTTGGAATGAGATGTTCAGGTGTCCACATACTTTTTGTCATGTAGTGAAAATAAGATACATAACGAATATACTGTAGCCTACACATGCGCAAATTTAATTCCACAAAATTATGCAAATCTACCAATAGACCAGTCAAATGTATTTACATCAACTGGTAATTCCATAAATGAATAGGCTAAAAGGAATTATTTCGCAATGGGATTTTTTCTTCTTCCCCCTGACAATTGGCCGGCGGCAATTTTACTTAACGGCTTTTCTATTTTTTATAGGCCAAAAGCTGGCTATTACCGGCTAACGGAWACCCTGGTGTGCACGCTTGCGTGTCTGCATTTGAATGTGCGTGATTGTGTGTGGATGTGTGTGCYTGTCACAGTCACACCCAAACTAAATAACACAACAACAACTGGMTCATGAGTACACCAGTCTGCCAAGCGACAACGATTGAAACTACATCACCCTACATCAATAGGCTTTTTGATATCCTAAAGGTAGGGTTGGTTGGTGCACACAGTGTACTATTTCATTCACAATCATTATCTACCTCTGATTGGGAAGCTTAGCTGACTAGTCACACACAAAGCAATAAATCTGCCACTCAAAGAAAGACAAAGATGCCAAGAGAAAGTAGTGCCCTATAAGGATAGCCAATGCTACCACTTTCTCCAATCATTCTGAGACCGGCAGAGATCATAACAATCAACAGCTATTGCCAGTAGAGCCAGAAGCTCCTGGTATTATTCCACTACCAGGGACATACAGACAAAGGTCATGTGTAGCTTGGGGAGACATTTAGTGAGGGTTGAACATCCTTATTTATGTCACACTGATCCGTGCATGTTCTATTTCCCTTGTTCTATTACATTTGGGTCACATTGGAGCACCTAACATTGTAGAAACAAGCATCCATCAACTATGAAAAATCTAAAGATCAACGGTTCCTTTGTAAAATACTGTCAGGGATCCCTGCACAGCTGGAAATCCTCTCCTCTAATCTCCCCTCTCGCTCCCTCTCTTCTTTCCTGTTCCTCGACTCCTTCCCTCCCTCCTGTTTCCCACATGTTCCTCTACCCAGTCCCACACTGTCTTACCTGTCCAGCACATCCCTGTCTCCCCCTGCCCTCCTCCTGTCTCCCCTCTGTATTCCTTTCCAACACACTAACGCACCTCTCCCCATTCTTCCCTCTAGTCCTCCTGTCCTCCTGTCCTGTCCATGTTGCCCCCCCCCCAAGTCCTCTTACCTGTCCAGTCCATCCCAGTCCCAGGAAGCAGGTAGGGTCATGCCTCTGGCTCACACAGAGCTACAGCAGCCTGGAGCCACAACCACATAATGTCCTGGTCTCACCCTTAACCCCTGTCCAACATCTGACCCCACGTCACCCTCTGGTTCACAGCTGGTGAGAATAATTGAAGGTCAGTTGAGGCTGAGAGCTGCTATACATCCACTGGGTGCTGATGTGAAATGTACTTCCATTCAGTAGTATGTTCTTCCCAGAGAGGGGGTCAYTCAAACGGCATGGCAAAGTTGATGATCCTCAGACCAGATGATCACACTAGGAGAACGTGTCGTCTAGAAGCTGGCTGACCTCCAGTGCGACTCCGAAATAATTGTCTTTCTCCTGCAGCACTGTGATCCGTCTACTGTGCTTGGAAATAGAATCCAACAGACTTTTAATTCAACAGAAGATTTGCTCTCTGAACTTGAGACAAACTTGACGCAGTGTGATATTCTAGTCTGTATCTATTACAGGGATTTGCTGTCTTCAGTTCCATAACCTCCAGGCTATGATCTGTGATCCGTCTACTGTGCCTGGAAGTGTTGAGTATCCAGTTTTCCTCAAAACGGTCTTCTCTCTCCAGTATCTGTCTTCTCTCTCCAGGATTCCTTTTAATTCAACAGAAGATTGTCTCTCTGAACTTGAGGCTGTGAAATCTTTCCGCCTGTATCTCCATGAATCCTCCCTCTCTAGCTGCCTGATCCTCAGTGGGAATGGACAACGGATCTACATATCTGCTCTCTGTGAATCTCTGTTCCCACCTCCCTAACACACTTAGTTCTACATGCCTCTCTCTCTCTCTCTCTCTCTCTCTCTCTCTCTCTCTCTCTCTCTCGTTTTGTGGGGGTAAGATATGGTGTGGAATTTTTTAGGGGTAGATGTGAGGCTAGGATTGATTTTGATGGTGGGGGACCTCGCCCGGAGCCGACCCACCGACGTGGTCAAGAGGCCCCACCAGACCCTGCCCTAACTTTCTTTGCTGTGCGCCCGGTGTTCGCACCTTATGCGGTGGGTTATGTCACGTTTCCTGACCTATTCTTGTTTAGTTTTGTGGTTAGGTGGTCAGCGACTGTACGGTTGGGTGGGTCTTCTATGTTGTCTGTTTTGTTGGTTTTTCTGGGTGCCTGGTAGGCTCTATTTAGCAGGCAGTGTTTTGGCGTTCCTCTAATTAAGTAGTCATACTTTAGGTAGCGTTGTCACAGTGTCTACGTTGTGGTGTGATGCGTCTTCCGGTGTCGGTGTTAATGTTTTGCCCATTACGGGGACTTACGTGGTTGTTCAGTTGGTAGTCAGTTGTCCTATTCGTGCGTTCTTCTTTTTTATTAAGTTCGTCGCTATAGGTCTGTTCTACACCGTTTTTTTTTGTCGGTTTTATATTAGTTAACGTTGGTTTTTCGTTTAATAAATATGTTTCAAACTCACTTGCGCCTTGTTCGATCGAACTTCCTCCTTCTGGGTCGTGAGAAGAGAGGCAGAGAGAGGACCGCGGTGATCACCCCCTGAAGTTATGAATACCAAACTTCCAGCATCGTTGCGCTCTCACCATCATGTGTCAGAACAAAACACAGGACCATCATCTGCTGTGTTTGATTATGTTTTTGTTTTTGACTAGTCGTTCCTCATGACGCCAGTTAGAGGATAGCCCATTCACACGTTCCCACCCACCACCCTCTTCATACACCGACGCACATTCACAACAAACACACACACACAACACAACTGACTCATAACAGAGTAGCTACCTGGCCTACCCACATCAGGCCGCGTGTGAAATCCATCGGGAGCTCCATGTACGCTGTTTTGTGTGTTCAGAGCTACATTGTGTGACAGTGGACCACACACCAAAGACAAGCCTACTCTTAACAAAGGGCCTGACCTGAACTCACTTTCGACAGTTGCGTAAAAGCGTGTAACCCAGCGTCGTTTGTGAACCACGGTGTGTGTGTGTGTCCAGTTGGCTCCTGTAGGACTCTCCAGATAGCATGACAGTGGCACAGTGAGGGTGGCACTTTACTTGGCAGGCATACAGGCCTGTGCAGAAGGGACAGGACTAAGATGTCAGCAATTGCTAACTTTCTATTGACAGCTATTGTCACACCTATGGAGTTATATCATAGACATGATGAATACAGTATGTGGACTGACTGAGTTTTGAACCCCCCGCGTTTGTTACAGTGTGTTACAAGGACTGTGCTAGCCGCTGAGCGAAAGGCATTAGTGACCTTTTTCACGCCTCACCCCTAAGTAGGTTTCCTCATGATCATGCAAGGGGTCATGACTTTTTGCATAGTGTTCAATTTTGTGTGCATTCTTCTCTCTCTCTCCACCCACCCCCCCTCTCTCTCTCTCTCCTCTCTCTTCTCCTTCTCTGTCTCGGTCTCTCTCTCTCTTCTCTCTCCTCTCTTCTACTCTCCACATCTCTCTCTCTACTTCTCTCATCTATCTACTGCTCTAGCCTCTTTGCTCTATCCACGTCTGTTCTCTCGTACCAGTTCTCTCTCTCTCTTGTTCGTGTGAGGACAGGTTCCTCACACTATCTCCCCTCCCACCGCCTATGATATATGTACAACCTAACCTCTGTTTTTTTTTCTCTCTCCATTTGTATACTCTCTACCTTTCCTGGAATGCTGTGTTAGTGGCGGCAGCCGTTTGCGCTCAAATTTCACAAACAAACTTCCCCAAACAGGGGGGAGCGCGCTGGGGCAGAGAAAAAGGAGGAGGAGGGATGTTAATAGAAAAGAGAGGGCT